>NC_057393.1:87493000-87753000 GCF_019320065.1 Cervus canadensis | reverse complement strand
TGCTCTCTGGACGAAGAACTTTCCTTACGTCTGTAATGATATCATACATACATGTCCTCCCTTTTGTTGTTCTTCTCTTCTTGGTATATCAGTGTACCTTGATGAAATACCTTGACAGTAGACAGGAATTGCTGCTGCTAATTTTCAATATACGTAGCAACATAAAAAGCGGCAAATCTGACAACGTGCAAAATTTAATTTTTGTCTCTGAGTTTTAATTTTAGAAGTAGATAGAAACAAAAAGTATAGGAATGACATGAAAGGATAACTTTATGGATTTTTGTGGTAAAGAGATACTATGACAACAAAACTCAACTTACCACATATCTTCTTCCTTGCTATCACCCAAATTAGCTATACAACGTTGTATGGGGAGCAAAAAAAGATACACACACACACACACACACATATACATATACATATACATACACACACATGGGGCTTTCCTGGTGGCTCAGACAGTAAAGAATTCACCTGATCCCTGGGCTGGGACACAACTGAGCAACTAATACTACTACAACACACACAGACACACAAAGAGGCTTCCCGGTTGCTGCTAGTAGTCAAGAACCTGCCTGCCAATGCAGGAGATAGGAGAGGCTGGTTCGATCCCTGGGTTGGGAAGATCCACTGGGGAAGGAAATGGCAACCCACTCCAGTGCTCTTGCCTGGAGAATCTCATAGACAGAGGAGCCTGGTGGGCTAGAGTCCATAGTGTCACAAAGAGTCAGACACGACTGAGGCGACTTAGCACGCATGCACGTGCACATACACACATACATAAAGGAACTGGGTTACACTAAATGTGAAACCTCCCAAGAAACAGAACCTCTACTGTAAGATCTGGCTTCCTTGGACCACTCTTTGGAACCAAAGTTTATGAATCAAATTCACAAAGGATCAAAATAATTTATCTCTGAATTTATGAGGCATTTAATTCCTATCACACTGTTGTCCTTCCTTCAAAAGGAAGTCACGGCTAAATGTGTCTGTAACAGAAAAGCAACTTCTGAATCCTTGATTTTCAGGTGTAAACTAAGTAAGGTATAACTCTCATGAATGTTCATGTGCCAGCTTTGTTGTTTAGTTGCTAAGTCATGTATGTCTTTGTGATCCCATGGACTGTAGCCCACCAGGCTCCTCTGTCCCTAGTATTTCCCAGGCAAGAATACTGGAGTGGGTTGCCATTTTTCCTTCTCCAGGGGGTCGTCCCAACTGGGGGATCGAACCTAGGTCTCCTGCTTGGCAGGCACTAAACCACCATGCCAACTTATTATAAATCAAAGAAAGAAAAGACAAGCATGAAAAAATATAAGCTATCCCAATCAGTCATGTTCATTACTCTATATATACATTTATTTAAAACATTAAAGAAACCTAAAATTTTGGTGCTGAAACGGATCATGGAAAAACTTTATCCAAACTCATCAGTGCTAGACCCTAGAAGCAGGAAGCCAGAGGTTCCTGTCACTTCGCCCTGCAAGGGAACAGGTTCATTAATAGAAGGAGAAAATCTGGAACATGGTTCCCTATATTCTTTAGGCATGTACTTCGTATTTCATTCAAGTTCAAAACAGGAGGAGAGAAAAAAAAAAAACTTTGCTTTTCAGTTGACAATAATAGAAATTTTCTTCAAATTCAACATTCAAATCTTTCAAATCTTTGAAGGGATTTGTAATCCTAAACCACCACCTTAAGCAGATCATAAATTCAAAGACACAATGCCTTCCTCAATCTCAAAAAAGAAAAAAACACACACACAAAAACCCTTTGCATCTATCAATTATGACTGGGGACTAGGGGGCTATATCTACATAAACACACAGTTCTTCGGAAAGTATGCAGGAAACACAACCCCTTTAAACTAGTTTTCATGGCCAAACACAGTACTCTAAAACCAGTTTCAGTTACCAGACCATTGCCCTTTCAAGATATCTCGCTATTATATTTTCACTTTGAAGAATAGATAAGATTTCCAAAAAGAATAACCCTATAACCCTTTGACCTCAGGTAAAGAGATCCCTCAAGGTGGACAGGTGTTTATCAAGCTCAGGTATCAGGGAACCCTTCTAAATACCATTCCAGTCTCAAAAGAAAATAAAACAAAACTTACAAACTGTATTACACAGCTTTAACTACAATAAGTACCATAAAAGTCAAATCATGATGCTGACAATTTCCTTCTTTCATTCCAGAAAATTATAGCTCTTTGAGAAAGGCTAAGATTTAAACACATCAAAAGCACTTGATGGAAAATTTACACTTAAATCAACCAGGGAAAATGTGCAGCCCATACTATAAAGCCAGAAGCTCCACTTCCACACCTGCAATTTATCTTTTGGTTTATTTTCTACACCAAATGCTTACACTGCTTCTTATCCAAGTTCATTTCACCCCATCTATAGGTAGCATGTGGGTACTGATAAAAGCTGTTTCTGATTTCATTTCATTCCCTACTTCCCAGATGTTTGCGAGAGAGAGGTCTATTTTTTTTTCTTCAGCTATTTGTGAATATGCTCTAATTTAGAACCAACAAATTTAACATCATATTATAAGCTGGGTAAGACACACACACACAATAAGTAACAGCTATGAGAAATGTTGAGATATTTCTCCAGCTTCTAAATAAGTCTGCCTACCTAGGCAAGATTTGGACAGGCTGCCATGGTCTTACTTCAGAGAAAAAGTCCTGAAAACACAAAATTAAGAACCTGCTGCTACCTAAATGGCCAACTACAAGTCATGGTACTTTGGAAAAAAGGGCTGTGCTTAGAAATGAAACACCCAATATCAGTTGGGAAAATAAAAATGGCCCCAACACAATGTTTGACTCCACACATGTATAATGCAACAACATCTCTTCCCTAAAATGCAGAGTCCCTCAACAGAGTCTTTAGAAAGAATGAATATTACGCATACCAAAAACTCAAGAAAGATTGCACTTTCTCATGAATTACATTCTTTTATACTGTTTTGAATCAAGCAACCAGCTACTAAAGTAAGCAGAAAACATCCTTAGTAGAAATGTTATATAAATAGAATTAATAAGTCTCACCGTAGAACTTTAAATTTTTCAAGTAAAGACAGACATCCTTTAAATTTGTGACTAAAAACAGTAACCAAGTTGTCTCCTGAAATACATCTTTAGAAACACCAGAAGTAACAGACCACTTTATGACATCTACATAAATATTAGTTTTACAGGGAAGTAATATATTTCAAAGAAAGCAACAGTTTTGGAGATTTTTTTTTTCTCCCATTACTGATTGTAAAACTGGAAAAATTACAACCTGGATTGCAGACAGCCAACTCAAAAGCGCAGTTTACTAAATGCCTGTCATAAGAAAGCCATCTAGTGTTAACATTTAGAAATGAAAACTGCAGACAAAAGAGGCAAAGAAAAGAAAAATCTAAGTGACTATTTGGAACTTACTGAGCAAACCTATGAGAATCACCAAAATTCTTTGTTTAAAAAAGAAGGCCATCCTTATCAAAAAAACCGTATCTAATCTAAACAAAATTCAAAAAGTCTACAATCGCGTTTTGGCCAAAATCAGGTTTTTGGTGACCACAATTCCGAGGCCAATGCACTTGATGTTTCCAATACTCACGCTGGAGTCATCTTGGGCTGAATTAATTTAACTGAAGCAGGTTAATGATGACAAATATCTCCCAGAGGGGCCATGCCAACTTGTTTTCTCTTCCCGAGAAGCATCGGCTCTCGCTCACAGATGATGAACCGAGATTGATTCTTTGGGTTTGCGGCGCGGTTGAAATTAATCTGTAGGTGCTCAAGGGGATACTCCCAGGACCTGGCCAAACTAGCTTCAAGGATAGGCGGGCCCCCAAGCAGGACCGGGAGCAGAGGATGGAGCGAGCCGCGGACCCAGGGGAGCCTGGGAGCCGTCGAGCCACAGGGGAGGGCGCTCGCTGGCCGCTTGGGACCTTACAAAGAGGGGCGGGCGCCGCGAGGGCTCGCGCCCCGGGCACACCGCCTTCCCGGGGAATAAACCCCGCAGCAAGTTCAGCAAGTAACCCCGCCCGGCGCGCCGGGGAGCCGCGCCGGGCAACCTTTCTCTCTTTTCTCGGGTTAGTCACGGAGGAGTCGCTGCGCGCCCGGAGAGTCCTCGTTTAGTGCTCGCGTCAACGAGACCGGGATAACCTTTCAGCCGATCGATAACTTTGAGAACGAACGGCGACAGCTCCTCTTTCACCCCGGGCTCCGGAGCGCGGGCGCATCTGCCAAGTCGGACCCCCGCCCCGCGCCCCGGCCGCGCGGTCGGCCCCCCGAGGCGCCCCCAAGGGCCGCCCCTCACTTCGGGACGGTTCTGGGACACGACCCGGAGACTCCCGAGCGGACCCCGCCTCGCCTCCCGTCGCTCGTCGCCCGGAACGCACCTCGGAGACGCAGTCCGCCGCGACCTGCTGCAGCCCGCGAGCTCGCGGCGGCGCCTACCGGGGCCGCCTCCTCGCCGCCCGCCGCTGCCCGGGGCTGCCCATCGGCCCGGACCCTGCCCGCGCCGGGCTCCGGCGGGAGGCGGCCGGGACCCGCCGGCTGCGGCTGGAGCGATCGGCCTGCGCTCGAGCGAGCGGGCGGGCGGTCGGGGCGGGGGCGCGGCGCTGCTCCTCCTCCTCCGTCCTCCTCCGGCTCCGCCGGCTCCTCCCGGGCTCCCACTCTGCAGCGCCGGCTCCCGACGCCGCGGCCCGCCCGCCCGGCGGCCCCGCCCCCCGTCCGCTCCGCGGCCTCCCATTGGCCACCGCCCGCCGGCCCCCTCGGCCCCGCCCCGCGATTGGGAGCCGGCGCCGTCCTTCCCGCCGCCCCACGGGGCTCCGGGCGCAGCCGGTGCGCGGTTCCCAGGCCCCGCGGTGCACTGGAGCGGCGCGGCCGGGAGGGGCTCGGCGCTCTTCCTGCGGGGAGGGGGCTGCGAGCGGCGCGGCGCCCGCGGCCTCAGGCGGGGGGCAGCCTACCTGCACCCGCGGTCCGGGAACGCTGAAGCCGTCCTCCTTGGGATTTGTTTTCGCCCCTCTGGCAGCGATAAGTTAAAAATCCCGAAATCTGTTGCAGTGATGTCGTAATTGGCGTCTTACTGGGTTCTCAGCGACAGTTGCCGAAAATTCTTACTGAGCAAGACATAATCTTTTTTTAATTCCTACAATTTGAGAAATGTGATTCTTAACTGGGGAAATTGACGCGTCGTGGGGCCCGCACGTTGAGCCAACCAAACCTGGCACGGTGGCCCCGCAGTGGTGTGCCATCTGCTTTTCCCTGGCTGCCTCGGCCTTACCGGGTTGGTCACGGCTAAAGGTCACCGTGTTGAGGAAGTCTGAACTTCCTTTGTTGGTTGAAGATGATGTTGAAGGCGATGAGAGGAGGAAGGGGGCTGTTTGGCTTCTTCAGAAACGTAAGGCCTGGAATAATATCAGTAGGTCTCTGTCTTTGAGCAGATGAGCGCTGGCAATCGCAAACTGGGAAACCATGGTGTGCGAACGGCAGGGGACCCGGCATCTCGTATCATTGGGAAGATGGTATCAAGGCCTTGAGGAACATCGCTGGCTCCCTAATTCTCCCTTCGCTTCATAAAGGAATTACTCTGCTTAATGTAGACAAACTGAACGTTTTGAAACTTCCGCCTGGTGGGCACCGTTTCGAATTTGCTTTCAGCAAGTGAAATGATCTGTGTGGCACCTGACTCTTTCAAGAGTAACTACAACCTTCCCATGCACGAGATGCTCAACACAGACCTTGGGAGAATTCTGAAAAGTCCCAGAGCACCACGCAAGGAGAGTCATCGCAGGGTCCTGAAAAAGAATCCACTGAAAAGCCTGAGAATTATGTTGAATCTAACTAAACCCGCGTGCAAAAGCCATGCACCTGGGCAGGCTAAGAATCAAACCTCCAGGAGGCTAGGGCAGCAGTGGCCCTAGAAGCCAGATCAGATGGGGAGGGGTTCCAGACAAGAAGACTTCAGTAGGAAAGAAAGGAAAGGAGGCTGTATTTGTAAAGAAACTGAAGAAGTCTTGGGCGGGGGGCGGGGGCAGGAAGGGAAGGGGGTCGGCGGAGGCGTGGGGGTGGGGGAGGCTGCAGAAAGCAAGACACCGGCCACTGGGAAGCCCCGCAGAAAACCCACCACGGAAGAGAAGAATCCGGCTGCACAAACTTGTCTGTGTTTACCCCCTGAAGGTCAACTCATTTTGGACAGCTCATTTTGAATAAAGACCTGATCAAAGACTCAGTGAGAAACACACACACATAGACACCCTCGAATCTGGCTCCGCGCCGCCCCCTGGCAGTGTCCCTGCCTGTACACTCTCCGGAATCGCGCCCCACCCCACCCCACCCCCACGGCGCAGGGTCCCCACCCCCTACACTCCCAAACCCCCACCCCCCTCCACACACACACCTCCCAGGAGAGGCTGGGCGTCGCCGGCCCACGACAGAGCTGCCGGGTCCTACGCAGGCACCTGCCCCGGGATCGCCGCATCGCTGGATCACAGAAGACGGCAGCAGGGGCGAGCCCTACCGTGCGCCCGCTCCCAGGGCTCCCCAGACGTCCCCGGCGGCCCTGTGCCCCCAGGAGCTGGGGTGGGAGGATGCCCTGAGAAACATGCGGGAGGTCAGGCGACGCCGGCGCGCAGGAATGCTGCGGAGAACAGACCTTTCCGAGTCTGGAAGGGGGCTGGAGAGGCGTGCGGTCCAGGCTCCCCAGCCCAGCCCCCGGGCCCGCCCACTCCGCCTCCAGGCCGCCCTCCACCCAAAGGAGAAATGCTCTTAGATCTTGATCTCGATGAAGAGAAAATGAACTTTTTATACCCACCTTTTCTACTTTGCTAGGACATGTTGATCACCCAGGAAGCTTTACCTGAAACTATCTTGAAACTATGTAATTTGCTCGACACTTGAATTGGTTGCTAAAAGATTAAAGGACCTCTGAGGACTTCTGAAGCTATATTGGAGCTGACTGTGCCTAAAGGTTCAGTAACAGGAATAGACTGCTAGGCAGAGGCTACTTTACCTTCCAGTCCCACCGCTGGGTTTCCTGAGCCGGCTTCACCGTGGCCCAGCTGCTCAGATTGTGTTCCCTGAGACACACAGGATTCAGAGTTTTCAGTTCCTCCTTTTCTGGAGGTTCTTCCTGGAGAGATAATGTTCTCAGTACTTCCCTATCCCAAACACACCCTAGAACATAACCCTCTTAAAAGTTAGGGGCGGTCCCTCCCATGCTATATTTCTCTGTGATCTAAAGCATGTAAACATTGTACAGCCTTTTATATCTCTGTAAAAGAGGGCTATGCAATATGGGAATGCGTTTAATAAGACATGCCAGAGAGCAATATTGTGACATGACCAAACCTCTGTGTTCTCCTGTCACCTCATTAGCAGTATATACCAAGTTTGCGCTTTATTAACAAACATGTCTGGAGACCCTGTGATGTTCCAACAGGCGCTGGGGATATACACGTGCAGAGGACTAGGCCCTGCCCTTCATCAGCTCTGCCTCTCACCTGCGGGCATGCCCACACATGGCAGACACTCTACTAGAGGTGTGGACACGGGAGCAGCCATGGACGGACACCTCCTGCAGGAGCCGAGGGAGAACAGACCTCCGCCTTCACACCACGGTGCTTCTCACTCTTCACAGAACTGCGCGTGTCCTCGTTTTCCCCACAGTTCTAAGGGCCCTGAGGAAAAGAGCCACACGCCCTCAGCCTTTGGACTCCTAAGGCAGTGACTGCGCCAGGCTGCGGATTGTCTCCAAGGTGGCTCCTGGTGCTGAGGCTGCACCCTCCACTGTCTGATAGATGAGGAAGAAGCTTTGACTTACTCCTTAAGGTCCGTAATGATCTACTAAGGAAGCCTGTATTTTATTTTTGATCAACAACCAAAACCTATTTTGATAGAAAATAAACAATGCTTATGAAAAAACTATAAATACAACCAGTGATGAGGGGACTGCTCTGACATACCTTACTTTAAAATGTGTCTACAGTAAGTTTAAAGCAAAGTGCCTGTAGACGAAATTTATTAGTGCATCAAGCATAACTGAACTATTAAAGATATGAAATCCAGGCATGTCCAAAATCTTATGAGAGGACATCAGTGGTTAATTTCATATATATATAAACGTTAGCCGTAGGCCAGTTTGTTTTTTAACATCTTTTATATATTGGAGTATAATTGATTAACAATGTTGTATTAGTTTAAGGTGTACAGCAAAGTGATTTGGTCTTTAGTCTTGCAAACTCAAATTGAAATGCCCTAAGTGGGCTTCTCTCATCGCTCAGTTGGTAAAGAATCCACCTGCAATGGAGGAGACCCCGGTTCGATTCCTGGGCCAGAAAGATCTGCTGGAGAAGGGATAGGTTACCCACTCTAGTATTCTTGGTCTTCCCTTGTGGCTCAGCTGGTAAATAATCTGCCAGCAATGCAGGAGACCTGGGTTCGATCCCTGGGTAGGGAAAATCCCCTGGAGGAGGGCATGGTAACCCTCTCTAGTATTCTTGCCTTGGACAGAGGAGCCTGGCAGGCTATAGGGTCACAAAGAGTCGGACAGAACTGAAGCGACTTAGCCCGCATGCATGCGTGCATTAATACATCACTTCATCATTTTGGCCTTAGAATATCTTACTGAAAAAAAATTCTTTTTTCTATTAAAGCTATAAACTTCCCTGAAGTTTTAAAGAAGAATATCAACTCTGAAGTATGAAAATGTATTTGCCTAAAAGCCAGAGTGAACAATCCTGAATTTCATCACTTTACCTCCACCTTCCCTCAGGTCAAGACTCCCTTGTTCTCTAAGCCTCACTTCTGTGTTTCAAGTCTTTTTTCTCCTATGAATTCATAATACCCTAAGAGTTCCTAAAGCAACAAACTCAAGGGAGTAATGCTCTTTACAATTCTGAATCAGCACATCAACTCCCTCTGAAATAACTCCAACATCAATCTTACCTATCTTCCTCTAAAAGGTGTAAAAGAAGCCCACAGTTCAAAGACATACCAGCTGTCTACCCCATTCCAAGATTTTGAGCTTGTTGGCTGACCTTGGCTGGTACTCGGATCTATTTACCTTTGAATTGAGCGGAACGGGAGTTTGACTTCCTTGACACACTCCAGAAAGATTCTGCTTACAGATGATATGCATGTACTGTAATAGTCCCGAATAGCTAAGTCTAAGTAAAGCTTTCGGGTCCCACCCTCATTTCTTTTTTTTTTCCCTTCCCTAGCTTTTTAAAAGTATTTTTAACTCTGTTTTTAACAGTATTTCTTTTAAAGTCAACTCTCTTTTTTAAGTATTTCTTTTAAGTCAAATGAATATTCATAATTTGCAACAAATAAGTATTAATTGCATGCTATACTCAGTGCATTATGTTAGACTGGAAGGTTCCAAAGGGCTGTACACTGGAGCACATGAAGTTCATGAGAGGTTGCTCCAGGACCACCAATGAGAGGCGCCCAGAGGCAGAGTAAGAGAGCCAACTGTCTGCGGGCAAAAAAGCTTGGGCCACACGGGGAAGGCTTCACCCAGGGCATCAGACTGGCTGAGCCAGGAGGGGGAAAGGGTGCACTCCCAGCAAGAGGAAGCTCGGAGGGCAAGCCCGCGGGAAGTGGCTGTGCAAGGCGCGCCGTGGAGACAGCTGCGCCCTGAAGTCTAGCACAGGCTGATTCACTTCAGTAACAAACACTTGTAGATAGGGTGGCTAATCTGTGGCAAGGCCTGTTTTCTTCTTAGAGGAGAAGCCCTCCCATGTGGACACGCGCTGGGCATGCCTCACCTTTCTTTCCAAATGGAATCAGAAACTTGGTAGGATATGGCCTTGTGAAGCAAAACAAGAAGTGCCAAGTTCTGCAGCAATTTCAAAAAAAGTCAAGCTGCAGTTCAAAAAGCTGGGTTACTGACCCTGGTCATGACTGTGCCAATAGTGCTGATAAAAATAAGCACATGTTCCTCTCCTCTTCAAATGGAACCCAGTAGAATAATGTAGAGTCATTAAACAGTGTGCTGTTGTCATATATTATCCCCAGGAGCTAAGAGGAAACCCACTTAATAATTAGAAAAAAAAAAAAAAAAAAACCAACTCATTTCTGCAAGTATATTTCTGTAGTAGTAGTAATGTTAGTTGCTCAGTTGTGTCGACTCTTTGTGATCCCATGGACTGCAGCCTGCCAGGCTCCTCTGTCCATGGAATTCTCCAGGCAAGAATATTGGAGTGGGTTGCCATTTCCTTCTCCAACAGAAGATTATTACACAGAAATAATGAGACTGTCCTCAAGGAACTATGAGAGAGCTGAGCTGGGATTTTCACATAGGAAACAATTTGAAGAACAGTGGAAAGGCAACACATTAAAAAAGGTCATGCTGTATAGACAGGTGCTATAGATATCTGGAAAGGCAATACTGGCTGGAGTGATCAAAGATTAGGGACTAATATCCTTCCTATATGTTGGTCTCTGTTGTTATGTTCCCAATCCAATGTATCTCCAAGAATCGTCCAAGACAGATGGATTATTTCTTTTCTGATGATTCAAACTCTTGGCCACATCTCTTCATATTTCTACCCCTTACCTTCTCCAGTCCAGACCCACAGCTAAATGACTTGCACAAACTTCACCACCCTTAAAATGGTCTTCTGCCTTTTTGCTTCATCTCACTTCAAGAAAAAAGAAACAAAATGGCCTAAACTGTATGTAACTCAAAAACCTCTCCCACTTTGTCCTATCTTTTGTAGCCTGAACTGTCGATTTTTAGGAGCTCATCCACTTCGATGTCAGAAAACGCAGGCTCTGAATCTGGTTTGCAAGCTTCTTAGATACAGAACTATAGACAAGTGATATCTCAAAGTTCCATTTTCCTTACCTGAAAAACGGGGACAGTCATACCTCAGAGAGCCATGGTGATGATTCCATATGATGTGGGGTATTAGTGAGTGCCAAAAACACAGTGGACCACCAACATTTACCATTTCCTCTTACTGTTTAATGTCGGCACTGGGATTTTATTTCGAGTCATTCATACCAAAGCTAGCACAGGGGAAGGGCTTGATAAATATCCGATGAATGAATAAAGGAGCAGGTGGACAGACTACACAGTTCTTTTAAGCTTTGTTTAAGTTGTTACAATTTTACTCCTGTTTTATGGTTTTGATTTTTTGTGGGTTGTGGAATCCCCAACCAGGGATAGAACTCACACCCCTCACATTGGCAAGCAGAGTCTTAAGCACTGGACTGTCGGAGAGTCCCAAAAGTTTATACCTTAATCCTGCAAGTTGTATTCCTGCTTGGGACTTAACAGTATTCTTTAAGCAATGTTTTGGATTCTACCTTTAAGAAATAAAAAAGTAATAATAATTAACATAGAAGTTGAATGGTTCTAGGAGCAGCTGCCGCTGTTCACCACTAGATGGCGCCTATAATCGCACGGAAAAGCAGCACGCACGCTGCTGCTAGGTAATAACTGAATACAGGAAAGGTGTATAAGCACACACACATTTGCAAATATATTTAGCTTTTACATACAATTTCTTTTTCATATTGGTTGTGAATTTAGAGCTGCATGCTTGCTAAGTCGCTTCAGTCGTGGACTATAGCCTGGCAGGCTCCTCTGTCAATGGGATTCTCCAGGCTAGAACACTGGAGTGGGTTGCCATGTCCTTCTCCAGGGGATCTTCTCGATCCAGGGATCAAACCCACGTCTCTTACATCTCCTGCATTGGCAGGCAGGTTCTTTACCACTAGTGCCACCCAGAAAACCCTTAGAGCTGCCTACAGTTTGGCAAACCCTTGCTTTCCTAATTTCAACAGTCTCCTTTAATAACATTTTTAATTGTTAAACTCTAAGCAGCCTCAGTGTGCAAGGCACTTCAAGGTACCTGGTGACTGCTGTCCAAGTCTTTCTGTCATGTTGGTGGAACAACTTACCCCCTGGGGAAAAGCTTAGAAAAAGCTGAAAGCTTAGTGAGATAATAAAAAGGCCTTCTGCCTGCCTTCATCGTCCCTTTATTTATTGACCAACTGGGGACTGGACTCCAGAACTGTATAAAGCACTGAGATTATAGTGGTAAATAAGACTCACTTTTGAGATTGTACTTGCTCTCCCATAAAGAAAAACTATCAGAACTTTAGAGATAGATGTTTGTAAAATGACGTTTAAATCATATAAGGTGACAGTTGTTTCTCAGAAACTCTTAGGCATTCTAAGAAAGAAATAGAGGTAAATTCAAAATGTTTCTGATCAAGACCTGAGAGTTTCTGCTTTCCGCTTCCCAGGAAAATTAAAAAGGTGTGCTTCTCCATTCTGACCTTCGGTTCTCTGTGGCAGTGAGGCCAAGAATAGCTGCACTTGAACATTCTTGGGAGAGACCTCAGCGGAGAGAGAAAGAATAAGGGAAGAGAGACAGGAACATAAAGGGAACAATGGGTGAGGGAAATACGGGAAGAGTGGCCAAGGATGAACCGTGTAAATTCTTGCCACAAAATCTGAACCTTCAACCTTTGAGGTGGAGAGAGTAAGACCATATTTTAAGATCAAAAAGCCAGGCAAAAAAGACAATAAAACCAAATCAAAACACCATAGTATTCCTAAATCCAGTGTTTCCAGAAATTGTAGAATCAGGGGTGGAGAATGAACTTAGACTAGTGTGAAATTTCACTTCTTTCTAGAGTGGCAGAGATGTGATGCAGCAGAGAACCAGCAGCAGCCCATTTTCATCCATCTACAGATAACCCCATCAGTACATCTCAACACACCTAAAGCCAGGTCTATCAGTCTCCCCCCAAGGCTGGCTGCTCTTGTTCACCCTGACATCGGCGACAACAGTGCTGTCCGTCTGTGAAACAGCAGACGCAGGAGGGTCTCCTTGGGCCACTCTCTGCCCTTCCCTGCAACATGGAAGCACTCTGATTTCCCCCAAGATCTCTGACACCAGTCTCCTTGGTCACCCTTCCCCCCGTGTAACCCCCTCCCGCAGGTGCTTTTCTCCACGAGTACAGACAGCGCTCCTAAAGGAAAGCTGTGTTTCCTACCCCTCAACTTTCAAATCACCCAATGTCCATTACTTTAAGTGTGTAGATTTCCAGCCCCTAGTCCTTCCTGAGCTACGTGGTGCCTACTGGATAAGGTCCAAGTTCCCCTCACCGTGTGTGTGTATGTGTGTGTGTGTGTGTGTGTTCAGTCACTCAGTTGTGGCTGACTTCTTTGCAACCTCATGGACTCTAGCCTGTCAGGGTCCTCTGTGCATGGGATTCTCCAAGCAAGAATATTGGAAAGTGAAAGTGAAAGTCGCTCAGTCGTGTCCGACTCTTTGCGACTCCGGAATTCTTCAGGCCAGAATACTGGAGTGAGTAGCCTTTCCCTTCTCCAGGGGATCTTCCGGACCCAGGGATCGAACCCGGGTCTCCCACATTGCAGGAGGATTCTTTACCAGCTGAGCCACCACCCCTCACCTCACTGACACTTAGATCTTCCACAGTCTGACTCCAACATGAGCTTCCTGGCCCTCATGGCAACGTTTTCTCACTCACTTACCTTTGCCGCTTGCTCCTGAAACCCCTCTTTCCTCTGCCCACTCCTCACACTCTCTGAAGCTCCTATTCTCTTCATGTTTGATGCTCCATGGGGTTACCTCCCACTCTTCCCCTCTCCCTAGGAAATCCCATCCTTACAGTGTTTATAGTTACCCTCCTCCCGTGGTTTTCTATGAACCTCAGCACTAAGTCAATATCTACCTTTGGGGCCTCAAAGGTGGCCCCAAATCAATATGCCTCACACAGGATATACCCCCAATGTGACCATCATAAGACCTTCCCAACCACTTCTTTCCTGTGATCCTATTTCAGTAATGCCATCTCCACCCACGCATCTGTCATGTCAGAAACCTGGGACTTCCCCTGAACTCCTGCTTCTGTCTCATGCATTCATCCAGCCAATGACTTGGCCTTCGACTCCACCCTGAGTCTCTCCTGCATATATGCGCCCCTCCTGTCCTCTGCACCATCATATCTTGCAAGGCAATAGCAACAGTATCTTATGCAGTCTGTCTTCCTGTCTCCTGTGTCCCTCTTGTCCCAGTCCACCTGCCCCGCTGCAGTCTTTCATCCGCACGAGTCAGATCACTCCCCTTCCCGCTCATGCACACTGATATATAGAACAGATGACCAACAAGGACTTACTGCATAGCACAGGAAACTCTGCTCAATATTCCCTAAGAACCTACATGGAGAAAGAACGTGAAAAACTTGCTGTATGCCTGAAACTAACACAACATTGCTAATCAACTATAATCCAGTATAAAATAAAACTTAAAAAAAAAGATTTAGAGGCTTCCTATTGCCCCCAAGACACAACTTTAACTCCTCTCTATAAAAAGATAAATAAACATCTAAAAATATATATATGCATGTATGTACATATCCTGGAGAAAGAAATGGCAACACATTCCAGTATTTGTGCCTGGAAAATTCCATGGCCAGACTCCGCTGGTGGGCAGCAGTCCACAGGGCCGCCAAGAGTCAGATGTGACTGAGTGACCAAGCATTCACGCATAATATGTGTGCATATATCTATCTATTTATATGTGTCTGTATATTTATATATAGATATTTACAAGTATAATATAAATATATCTGAGTCACTTTGCTATATATCTGAAACAAATACCACATTGTGAATCAACTGTACTTCCATCATTTTTAAAATTAAAATAAGATAAAAACTTACTTCCTCGATCTGGCCCCCTCTCGCCTTGTTCTCTACCAAGCACCTCTCAGTTCGTTCTGCTCCTCACACTTGACCTCAGAGCCCCCAGCAGACGTTTCTTGCTGCCTTTGTCTAGTTAACCGCTATCTATCCTTCGGTCGCAGAAAGCACTCCCTCAGGAGGACGCTCCTTGACCCTGCGTTAGGTAAGGTCAGGTCACGCTGTGTCTTCTTGTGGCTTCCCAAGCTGGCCCATCACAAACCTCCCACTGCGTCCTTGTATTCATGGCCTTTGTCTTCCCCCCTAGAATGGAAACTCTGTGCATGCAGTGAGTATCTGGGGCCTTGATCGCATCCTCCAGGGAATGCTGTGGCACAGCCTGATCTACATCTGAATTCCTAAGAGCTGTTACCAAAGATCCCAGCCGGAGCCCCAGGCAGGTCTCCACTGGTGCATCTGTTTAATGAGAGGATAGCCCCAAGGGGGACGTATTGACTCTCCCAAGGTCTGAACGTGCCTACTGGGAACGAGTTCATCCAAGGGAAAATGACACATTTAGCCACTTATAGAACCTCAGAGTCCAAGGGGAACAGTGTATTTTAGGACAAAATGATGGCTAACACCCATATCAATTTATCTTGAAACCCACCTCCATATATCCATAGTGTATTCTAGGGAGAAATAGCATTCAGTTCAGTTCAGTTCAGTTCAGTCACTCAGTTGTGTCTGACTCTTTGCGACCCCATGAACCCCAGCACGCCAGGCCTCCCTGTCCATCACCAACTCCCGGAGTCCACCCAAACCCATGTCCATCGAGTCGGTGATGCCATCCAACCATCTTATCCTCTGTCATCCCCTTCTCCTCCTGTTCTCAATCTTTCCCAGAATCAGGGTCATTTCAAATGAGTCAGCTCTTCACATCAGGTGACCAAAGTATTGGAGTTTCAGCTTCAGCATCAGTCCTTCCAACGAACACCCAGGACTGATCTCCTTTAGGATGGACTGGTTGGATCTCCTTGCAGTCCAAGGGACTCTCAAGAGTCTTCTCCAACACCGCAGTTCAAAAGCATCAATTCGTCGGCGCTCAGCTTTCTTTATAGTCCAACTCTCACATCCATACATGACTACTGGAAAAACCATAGCCTTGACTAGATGGACGTTTGTCACTCTGCTTATTTAACTTATATGCAGAGTACATCATGAGAAACGCTGGGCTGGAGGAAGCACAAGCTGGAATCAAGATTGCTGGGAGAAATATCAATAACCTCAGATATGCAGATGACACCACCCTTATGGCAGAAAGTGAAGAAAGAACTAAAGAGCCTCTTGATGAAAGTGAAAGAGGAGAGTGAAAAAGTTGGCTTAAAGCTCAACATTCAGAAAACTAAGGTACATATCTGAGGTTATTGGTAATAAAGCAAATATGGCAATAAAGGAAGTCACATGACTTTTTTGATTTCCCAGTTATTTTATGTGAAAGTTACGTTTACACTCTACAGTCTATTAAGTGTGCAATAGCATTATGTCTAAAACAAGGTCCACACCTTAATTAAAAAATACTTTGTTGCTAAAAAATGCTAACCATCTTCTGAACAGCATCAGAGATCACAGGTCACTATAACAAGTAGAATAACAATGAAAAAGTTTGGAATGGTGCAATAATTACCAAAATATGGTGCAGAACCACAAAGTGAACAAGTGCTGCTGGGAAAATAGTGCTGAAAGACTAGCAGGACACAGAGCTGCCACAAACCTTCAATTTGTGAAAAACACAGTGTCTGAGAAGCACAGCAAAGTGAGACATGGCAAAATAAGATATGTCTGTAAGTGAGCTTTCTGTCTTTGGGGTACATAGGGCCAGAACCCCACTTTTTTCATGATCTTGCCATGTTTTAAACATGGTCATTTCTCTCCAGTATCTACTTGACTGTTTCCCATAGGACATTAGAGGAGCAGGATGTGAAGAGTGAGTGTGGAAGGTATATGTGGGCAAGTAATTATGATAAAATGTGCTCTAACTCCATTCTCATAACAGAAAGCAATTGCTTTAGGGTCACATGTTAGCTTCATTATCCTCATCTCTTCTCCACACAACAGCACAAGTCATCAATAATAGACTATGATCGTTTCCTCCCAAAAGACAAGTTATATGAGATAAAGCACGAAACAACAAAGGCTCGATGAGATTTTTCACATTAATGTGTTGTTCAAGATGGTTTCTGATTTCTAGTAATTACCAACCAAGGACCAGCTCTGGTAGCCTGTGTTCCCCCGGAAAGGAAGGAATTCCTCAAACCTTTCAGCACCAGGACAGGTAAAATACAGCATCTAACAGTCAAGATAATCAGTCAAGTGCCCAAAAAGTGCAATCTGATCATTTATTACCATACCTTTTATTGACTATCACTCAGTATACTCCCTGAGTAAATCCTGCCCTAGTGGGAAAAAAATTGTACCTCTATGCATGCCTCTCCATACGTCCGTATACACATTAGTGATACTCTTCAAACAGGAGGCTCACATTGGCTCAAAGAATAGACCACATTACATTTCATTTGCTCTTGTTCTGATCCTTTGCTGTTTTCAGTGGTTTACCAGCGGGAAACCACTAGCGGGGACCCATCCAGACAAGATTAGACAACATACAATTATCATCTTTAGTAGTCCCACTTGGAAAATTGACTGGCGTTCATGCAGAACAATGAAATCAAATTTGCTGGCACTTTAGTCCCAATTCATGGTTACAAAGAGCGGATCTGGTAGAGGGGGTGTCAGTGTGTACCAGGGGGAGACACCAGCGAGGAAAGAGCATCCGTATCGATAGTAAACATGTAGTTAAATCACTGAGATCAGTCATTACAAGCTGTCTGTTTCCCCTCTTTCCTGGAAAGAAGCACCAGTGCTCTGGTTTCTTATTTGATTTTTTGGAGATGAAAGAATTGCTCCTTAGCATTGTCACTGATCAACTCAGTATGTGTTGAACTCTTGCTGTATCTTGAGGACCTTCCTGGGGGGAGAGGGGCCATGCCACAGGTCCATTTCACAGGTGAAATTGGCTCATATCTAGTTTGGGACTGTAAAACCCCAAGAGGATAGGGCACATGACAAGGTCCCTTGAATAAATGTCTATTCATCTATTTTCCCCATTTATCCACCCACTCGTCCATCCATCAAGCTGTCTTTGTGTGTTATTCTATGTCAAGCATGGTGTCAGGCACTGTGGTTCCAAAGAGAAATTAGCCAGAGCTCAGTCACTAGTGGAAGAGAAAATAAGTATATTAATATTTATTTTAAGTAGGATACTTTCTAGAATCTGAATCTACTCCAGCAGTCAGGAAGAGACACAATGTGGAAGTCAGCTCCCTAAAATACCAGATACTTAACCAGGTGGGAAGAAGCCTGTTTTGGATTAAGATGTCTTTCCCAGTTCCTTTTAGCTGTCACTTTTCTCCAATTTTCACCTATTCACCGCCTGTTCACTCCTTAACTCTGATCAAGGCAATAGTTCTCTGTATTTTAACTTCACCAATGGCTTCCCCTCAAGGTTATAATATATCAAGGTTATTTTTAAACCAAATCCAGGGAAATATTTTCCAGTTTAGAGATAATGTAGAAAGAAATCTTATATTCTTTAAGATGAAGTCTCATGAACCTGAATTGACATTTACTACCTAAAGATTTTAAGTTAGTTTTCTATCTGAAATTGTTGTTTCACTAAGGTTATATATTTTTCTTTTCGTTTTTATCACTTCATCCATTTTTGCATTCTAGCTGGAAAGGAAGCAAGAAAAATCAAATTTAATTGACAGAGATGAGAAAATGTTTTTAGTCTTAATTCTCTGAGTCCTATATAATCCCATCTATATGGCATGGCTATAATTTTCAGCCCTCCTTAAATTTAAATACCATAAATCCATTCAGTGATTTCAATCTGAATGAGTACCTTTTTAAACAAACAAACAAAAATAAACCTAGAAACCTTAGCATAACTTCTTGTTCTTAAAATTTTCAGTCAGGGTTTCTACTAACAGAGTTATTAAACTTTATAGGGAAGCCCTATTTTAGTTTAAGAGAATCTATATTTTATTTCTACTGCTGTTTGCAGATTGTACTGTTGTGTATTTATAGAAATTTAACCTGCTTTTCCACAGTTTGCATGCTCCTTAGAAGGAAAGCTATGACAAACCTAGACAACATGTTAAAAAGTAGAGACATCACTTTGCCAATAAGGGTCCATATAGTCGAAGCTATGGGTTTTCCCAGTAGTCATGTACAGATGTGAGAGTTGAACCATAAAGAAGCATGAATGCCAAATAATTGGTGCTTTCAAACTGTGGCACTGGAGAAGATGCTTGAGAGTCCCTTGGACTGCAAAGAGATCAAACCAGTCAACTCTAAAGAAAATCAACCCTGAATATTCATTAGAGGGACTGATTCTGAAGCTAAATCTTTAATACTTTGGCCATCTGATGCAAAGAGCCAACTCACTGGAAAGACCCTGATGCTAGGAAAGATGGAAGGCAAAAGGAAAAGTGGGTGGCAGAGGATGAGATGGTTGATAGCATCATCAATTCAATGGACATGCATTTGAGCAAACTCTGAGAGATAGTGGAGGACAGAGAAGCCTGATGGGTTACATCCATGGGATCACAAAGAATTAGACACAACTTAGCAACTCAACAACAATAGCAACCTGATTTTCCACCATCCTTAAGAACATAAAACTTGGATAACTAAGCTTTTTTGGTTCTTTCTAAAGGAAATAAGACCTAGAAAATGATGCTTTTTTCTTTTTGTAGTTGCTCTTAAAGTTTATCCCATTTATAAGTAGGAAAATAGATATGGCTAATTAAAAAGACAATAAAGCACATCAAAGAAAGAGATTGCAATCTGGCTTCCAGCTTAGGAATTGTTTGGACATCGTGGAGAATATGACAATATTTTTCATCTTTGTTGCAATCCAATGATTCATCTGTGACCATTTTCACTCCCACGATTATTGTTCTTCATGACAGAACTTCTATCATTCAAGTAAGACAGGTCCTACTACCCAAATATTGAAAACTGAGGTTCTCCTACCTAGTCTCCAATTTGCCTCCAAGGGAAAATATAGCCACTGAGTCAACCTTGCCTATAACCACCATATTTGCAGGCAATGAAATTTCTTCTCCCATTGAACTGGGAGCCAGGAGGTTGAGCACTGAGCCAGGAGGCTGCCAACAATGTAGGGGGAATTAATAATCTCTAAGATTCCTCCTGTCTCTTACCTTGTAAGAGTCTATAAGGAAGGGATAGGACTTAAGCAATCCTTTCACTTTAGCAGAAGCTACTCTGCTCTGAGTGGTTTCTGCTCAATTACAGAAGGGGAATATTCCTGATTCTTCAATGTAATGCCACTTTCTAAATACAATTGGTTTGTGCTTCTGCATTTATTCTGCTAAAAGCATATTGAAAGCAGGACATTTCTAAAAACCAAAGATTCAAAAGAGTTGAGTTTGCCTCCTTGAGACTTTATTTTCTACAAATTAAAGCAGTTGCAGATAGATTATGCAATCATTTTTATTTCATTTTAATGATTGGGTGGAGAGGAAGCTATTTCTGAGCAAAGGAGTCATAGATCACAGAATCTGAAAGTCTAAATGAAAACTACAAAGGTCTCCTGGTCGCTCCAGGAAACAATTTCAAGACCGACAACAAACTTCATAGTCATTTTCTTTTTTGGTACTTTAAAATATTACTTTTTCTTAATAGATTTTAATGTGGTGTGTTAGTGTGTGGTTTTTTTTTTTTTCCATTTATTTTTATTAGTTGGAGGCTAATTACTTTACAATATTGTAGTGGTTTTTGCCATACATTGACATGAATCAGCCATGGATTTACAAGTATTCCCCATCCCGATCCCCCCTCCCACCTCCCTCTCCACCTGATTCCTCTGGGTCTTCCCAGTGCACCAGGCCCGAGCACTTGTCTCATGCATCCAACCTGGGCTGATGATCTGTTTCACCCTAGATAATATACATGTTTCGATGCTGTTCTCTCGAAACATCCCACCCTCGCTTTCTCCCACAGAGTCCAAAAGTCTGTTCTGTACATCTGTGTCTCTTTTTCTGTTTTGTATATAGGGTTATTGTTACCATCTTTCTAAATTCCATATATATTCGTTAGTATACCATATTGATCTTTATCTTTCTGGCTTACTTCACTCTGTATAATGGGTTCCAGTTTCATCCATCTCATTAGAACTGATTCAAATGAATTCTTTTTAATGGCTGAGTAATATTCCATGGTGTATATGTACCACAGCTTCCTTATCCATTTGTCTGCTGATGGGAATCTAGGTTGCTTCCATGTCCTGGCTATAATAAACGGTGCTGCGATGAACACTGGGGTGCACGTGTCTCTTTCAGATCTGGTTTCCTCGGTGTGTATGCCCAGAAGTGGGATTGCTGGGTCATATGGCAGTTCTAATTCCAGTTTTTTAAGAAATCTCCACACTGTTCTAGTGTGTGTTTTTGTTATTATTTTCATAAGTGTTGATCTGTGTCAATCTGCTGCTGGCCTGTGCCTGCAAGAATCTTCTCTGTCAAAGTATTAGACTCAATACTTACAGTATCTCCTGGCTTAGTCTGTCACTAAGAAAGTGATTGTCACATGGAAATTTCTCTTACAGTGACTCCTATTTTTTCCAGGGAGCGGGGTTGACTCTCACTCTTTCTTATTTTATTAGTTACCCACCTCTCCCTAAAGGAAAGAGATTTTAACTCTTTAGAGACTTTAAAGAAAGAGACTTTAAGCAAATCAGACTTGCTAAATGACAAGTAAGAAGATTTATGAATCTGCTTCTCTGAGCAAAAGCCTGTAAGTTTGGTCATCCAAAGAAAATGACTAAGTATATGAGTTTATCCCTTACAACAAAAGTTAATCCTGTTGATTTTTATGTTGTGATGTGCTTCTTTTTAAGACCAACTCACGTGAAAATAGACATTGAAAGCTGTGGTGAAAGGAGGAAAATGAAAAAAGACTGAAAGCTTTTGGGAAGTGACAGTAAAATAATTATTCTAGATTTTTTTCTTGATTAAAGTGCTGTTTTAGTTGGATTAAATAGTTTCTTTAGGCCTTCAACAGTTTTGGTATCCAATGTATTTGAAGCAGTGGGGCAGACCCAGATTGGCAGATGAAAGCTTAAATAAATTTGGGTGCTCCCTTTAACAGAAAGATTACAAAATTATAAATAGGAAAGTAGGTATGAAAGTGTACCTAGTTTTTCTGCCACTACCTACCTGCTTCTGGTGCTGAACACCATGGGACTCAGTCCTACAGGGATACAAAGCCTGGCCCAGCCCCTTCAAGCCCCTGACTTTAATGGAAAGAGAAAAAGCCTCACGGATTGGCTTCCCTGGTAGGTCAGTGGTAAAGAATCCTCCTGCCAGTGGAGGAGACACGGGTTCGATCCTTGGTCCGGGAAGATCCCACAGGCCATGGATCAACGAGGCCCATGCGCCACAGCTGCTGAGCCCACACAGCCCAGAGCCCGTGCTCTATAGCGAGAGAAGCCACCGCTGAGAAGAGCCTTCACACTGCAAGGAGGAGCAGCCTCCGCTCTCTACAACTGGAGCTAAGCCTGCACAGTGAGCAAGAGCCAGTACACATTAAAAAAAAGAAGCAGCCTCATGGATGCCAAAAGGACGCATTTCTCCACACTTGGGAGCTGTACCCTTTTCAGTCGGGATTCACCTAGAAAGACAAACACTATCCAGGGTGGGACTCTGTACCGGAGATTAAGTGACCTGAAAACCCAAACAGAGTAGATAGAGGGAGGCAGCATAGTAATTAACAAGAGCAGACGCCAGCTCTGTCCCCAGGGCAGGAGTGGCAAGGGTTAAAGACTCCAGAGGCCCTCTCAAGGCTGCTAATAGCAAAGGAAGAAGCTGTTGGTGGGACGTGGAGACACATGTTTTAGTTACCTGTGACTGCAAAACAAATCACCCCAAACACTGTGGCCTAAAACCTCTACAATATTGTAAAGTAATTAGCTTCCAATTAATATAAATAAATGAAAAAAAAAAAAACAGAAAAAAAAACTCATGTGTTATCTCTCAGCTCCCATGGGTGAGGAATCCAGGCAGGGCCCTAGCAGCGTCTCCAGGCTGTGGCTCCAAGTCTGTTATCTAGGGATGGGCCAGGGCTGCCGTCACCTGGAGCCCCGATGTAAGTGATTGCTGGCAGACACAGCTGCTCCCGGCTATTGCCCACAGGTCTCCGTCTGCTTCTCTGCCACAGGTCTCTGCCGGCTTCGTCAGAGCAAACGGGGGTGACGAGACAGAAATCAGGCTTTTTATTTTCACCTAGTCTTGGAAGGGACATCTTGTCACTCTTGCCGCGCTCTGTCCCTTAGAAATGCCCAGCTCACACTGGAGGATAAGGAATCATACCGGAGTGTGAGTGCGAGGAGGGAGGGCTCCCTGGCAGGCCGCAGGAGAAGCTGCCTGTGGCGCGGGGAGGTACAGCCCCTGCTGAAGACAGCAGAGAAGGCAGAGCAGGGGAAACCATCCTAGCGCATCCTTTCTCTCACCTTCCCATCTTCTATGGGCCTGCAGCAGACAGGAGAGTCATGGAAACGCAGCTCTGAGCGCTACATACAGCGGAGCAGGGCACGGGCAGGAGTGGGTCTCAGGGCAGACTGGCTACTGGCTGGCAGGGTATCCTTTCATGTTCTCTGAAGTATGTGGACACAGTTTATCTTTAAAAAAAAAAAATGTTTACGTATTTATTTTTGGCTGCTCTGGGTCTTTTTTGCTGTGCATGGGCTTTCTCTAGTTGCAGTGAGCATCAGCTAGAGTTACTCTTCATTGTGGCGCCCAGGCCTGTCACTGTGCTGGCTTCTCCTGCTGCGGCGCCCAGGCCTCTCACTGCGCCGGCTTCTCCTGCCGCGGTGCCCAGGCTCTCGAGCGCAGGATCAGTAGTTCTGGCGCGCAGGCTTAGTTGCCCTATGGCATGTAGGATCTTCCTGGACCAGAGATTGAACTCATGTCTCCTGCATTGGCAGGCGGATTCTTAACCACTGAACCACCAGGGAAGTCCCCAGTTTATCCTAAAGAGGACGATTTAATGATAAATATGGCTCTTTCTGAAACCAAAGGGTATTTTTGCTCTCTTGTAAGCTGGCCCTATGCTGTATTACCTATCTTCAGAACAAAGACCCCCCAACACCCACACATGCGTATACACACGACCTTTAGTTTTTGTCCTCACAATGGATTGTTCTTGCCTGTTTGGGAGCAGGCAAGACATGCCAAGCACCTATACAGCTCTACCTCAGAGAGGGCAACTTTTAACTAAATACGATCCAGCCTTGACTCCCCAGACTGCATTTGATCATCGAGACAAGTCTTAGGATGTCTGATTGATACCTTTCACAGAAACAGGTAAATGGGTAAAGAAGATGTACACTCGGTTGCTTCAGTCATGTCCAGGTCTTTGTGAGACCCTGTGGGCTGTAGCCTATCAGGTTCCTCTGTCCATGGGATTCTCCAGGCAAGAAAACTGGAGTGGGTTGCCATGCCCTCCTCCAAGGGATCTTCCTGACTGAGGGATCGAACCAGCATCTCCTGTACTGACAGGGGAACTCTTTACCCACTGAGCCATCTGGGAATCCCCAATATATGTACACACACACACACACACACACACACACACGATGGAATACTACCCAGCTATAAAAAAGAATGAATTTATGCTGTTTGCAGCAACATGGATGTACTTGGAGGGCATTATGCTGAGTGAAATAAGTCAGATAGAGATAGAAAAATACTGTGTGATATCAGTTCACATGTGGACTCTAAATACAACAAACTAGTGACTATAACAAAAAAGGGAGCACTCACAGATATAGATGACGAACTAGTGATTATCGGTGGGGAGAAGAAAGCAGGGAGGGGAAACACAGGGTAGGGGATTAAAAGATAGCAAATTATTAGTTACAAAACAAGCTACAGAGATATGTGCTTCCCCTGTGGCTCAGTGGTAAAGAACCCACCTGCCAGTGCAGGAGACACATGTTTGATCCCTCGGTCAGAAAGATCCCGGGAGAAGGAAATGGCAGCTCACTCCAGTGTTCTTACCTGGAAAATCCCACAGACTTACTGTCCATGGGGTCATAAAGAGTCGGACATGACTTAGCCACTAAACAACAAAGTAACAAGGATACACTGTATAAAACAAAGAATAAACCAATAACAATAAATGGAGAATTACCCTAAAAATTGTGAATCGCAGTATTGTACTCCTGTAACTTATATAATATTATACATCAATTTGGTCGCTCAGTTGTGTCCATATATCAAATATCAGTTCAGTGACTCAGTCGTGTCTGATTCTTTGCAACCCCATGGACTGCAGCATGCCAGACTTCCCTGTCCTTCAGCAACTCCCAGGGCTTGCTTAAACTCATGTCCATCAAGTCAGTAATGCCATCCAACCATCACATGCTTTGTCATCCCCTTCTCTTCCCGCCTTCAATCTTTCCCAGCATCAGGGTCATTTCAAATGAGTCAGCTCTTCATATCAGGTGGCCAGAGTATTGGAGTTTCAGCTTCAGCATCAGTCCTTCCAATGAATATTCAGCACTGATTTCCTTTAGGATGGACTGGTTGGATCTCCTTGCAATTCAAGGGACTCTCTAGAGTCTTCTCCAACACCACAGTTCAAAAGCATCAATTCTTCAGTGCTTAGCTTTCTTTATAGTCCAACTCTCACATCAGTACATGACTACTGGCAAAATCATAGCCTTGACTAGATGGACCTTTACTGACAGAGCAATGTCTCTGCTTTTTAATATGCTGTCTAGGTTCGTCATAGCTTTTCTTCCAACGAGCAAGCATCTTTTAATTTCATGGCTGCAGTCACCATCTGCAGTGATTTTGGAGCCCCCCAAAGTCAAGTCTCGAACTGTTTCCATTGTTTCCCTATCTATTTGCCATGAAGTAATGGGACCAGATGCCATGATCTTAGTTTTCTGAGTGTTGAGTTTTAAGCCAACTTTTCCACTCTCCTCTTTCATTTTCATCAAGAAGCTCTTTAGTTCTTCTTCAATTTCTGCTGTGAGGGTGGTATCATCTGTGTATCTGAGGTTATTGATATTTCTCCCAGCAATCTTGATTCCAGCTTGTGCTTCATCCAGGCATCATTTCACATGATGTACTCTGCATATAAGTTAAATAAGCAGGGTGCCAATATACAGCCTTGACATACTCCTTTCCCAGTTTGGAATCAGTCTGTTGTTCCATGTCCAATTCTAACTGTTGCTTCCTGACCTGCAGACAGATTTCTCAGGAGGCAGGTAAGGAGATCTGGTATTCCCATCTCTTTAAGAATTTTCCACAGTTTGTGGTGATCCACACAATCAAAGGCTTTGGTGTAGTCAATAAAGCAGAAACAGATATTTTTCCAGAACTCTCTTGCTTTTTTGATGATCCAGCGGATGCTGGCAATTTGATCTCTGGTTCCTCTGCCTTTTCTAAATCCAACTTTAACATCTGGAATTTCATGGTTCACATCTGGCTCAGAGAATGTTGAGCATGACTTTACTAGCGTGTGAGATTAGTACAATTGTGTGGTAGTTTGTGCAGTCTTTGGCATTGCCCTTCTTTGGGATTGGAATGAAAACTCACCTTTTCCAGTCCTGTGGCCACTGCTGAGTTTTCCAAATTTGCTGGTTTATTGAGTGCAGCATTTAAACAGCATCATCTTTTAGGATTTGAAATAGCTCAGATGGAATTCTATCACCTCCACTAGCTTTATTCATAGTGATGCTTCCTAAGGCCCACTTGATTTCACATTCCAGGATGCCTGGCTCTAGGTGGGTGATCACACCATCATCATTATCTGGGCTGTGAAGATCTTTTTGGTACAGTTCTTCTGTGTATTCTTGCCGCCTCTTCTTAATATCTTCTGCTTCTATTAGGTCCATACCATTTCTGTCCTTTATTGAGCCTATCTTTGCATGAAATATTCCCTTGGTATCTCTAATTTTCTTGAAGAGATCTGTAGTCTTTCCCATTCTGTTGTTTTCCTCTATCTCATTGCAAAGAAGAGAAGCCAAAGGCAAAGTAGAAAAGGAAAGATATACATATTTGTATGCAGAGTTCCAAAGAATAGCAAGGAGAGATAAGAAATCCTTCCTCAGTAATCAATGCGAAGAAGTACCTCAAAATACAGTCAATTAAAAAAACACCTCACCGGGAAAGTGGGGAGTCTGTGAAGCCATTGGGACTTCTTTTGTTCAAAAACTTTAGCAGGATTTTTGCAATAAATCAATACTCTGATATTTACTTATTCCTCTTTTCTATAATATAAATATTATTGTTTAGTCACCAAGTCATATCCAATTCTTTGTGACCCTATAGATAAAGCCTACCAGGCTCCTCTGTCCATGGGATTTCCCAAGCAAGAATACTGGAGTGGGTTGCCAATGCCTTCTCCAGGGGATCTTTTGATCCAGGGACTGAACCTGTGTGTCCTGCTTGGCAGGCAGATTCTTTACCACTGAGCCACCTGGGAAGCCCATAATATAAATGGCAAATTATTAATCTCTAGACTGCGACTATGGAAGTAATAGTAAGCAATGACCATCTGATGTTCTAAGGCACCTTTCAGCAGATTGCATTTTACAAAGGCAGCTGTAGCAACATCTTTCATTCTTCACGATCTAGGCACTTGCTGCGTCCCCATTAAGCCATGTTCATGTCCACTCCCCTTGAACCTGGGCAAGTGTCTGTAACTGCCTCAACCAACGAGTGTGGTGGAAGTGACACTACATGACACCTAAGGCTAGATCAGAAAAATGTTGCACATGTGCACCTTGCTCTTTCTTTATGCTCACTCTTGGAATCCAGCCACCATGTTGTAAGGAAGCCCAGACAGCTGCAGAGAGGCCCACGGGGGGGCAACAGGGGCCTCTGACTGCAAGCCCAAATTTTGCCCAGCCAACAGCCAAGACCAAGACCTCGAGCCAAGACCAACCAACAGCTACGTGAGTGCACCATCTTAAAATGTATTCTCCAGTCTCCCGCTGAGCCTTTCTAGCTGACACCACTTGGAATGGAAACAATCCATCCACTCTGAGCCCTGTCCAAATTATAGATTTGTGAGCAAAATAAATGGTGTTGTTGCTGCTTAAGCCTCTAGGCTTTGAGGTGGCTTGTTACACATTAATAGAAAACCTGAGCACAGCTTTTGGGGAATTCCCCCAAAGCTGAGATAGAGTCCATCAATTAGCAATGGGCTTGGCTAGAAGGACAGCAGCCCTGACTTGACTGGCTTACACAGACAAGGATTGCTTTGCTCACATGGAGGGAAAACTGGAGGTAGAATGCTGCTTGCATTGGTTTGGAGGATCGGCTCCATCAGAGCCATCACCTATGAAATTCTCCACCCTTTCCCTCATGCATATCGCCTCACTGTAACTGGTCCTGGCTCCAGGTGCCACGTCCACGTGCAAGGCAGGATGAAACAGAAGGGAAAGAGGCCGTGTGAGCCCATTTGCTTCTTTCACCTTCTCCTCAAGCTCTCTCTGCCTACGGATCTTTTTGTCCCCAATTTTGTTTGTTTATTTTTAAAACTTCTTTTTAAAATGTAGTTGATTTACAATGTAGTATTTGTTTTGGGTGTACAGCAAAGTGATTCAGTTATACATAAACATATATTCTTTTTTATATTCTTTTCCCTTGTAGGTTATTACAAGATATTGAGTTTAGGTCCCTGTGCTATACAGTAGGTCCTTGTTATTCTGGTTTATATACAGTAGTATGGGTATATTAATCCTGAGCTCCTAATTTACCCCCTCCCCCCTTGGTAACCATAGCTTCTTTTCTATGTCTGTGAGTCTATTTCTGCTCATAAATAAATTCATTTGTTTCATTTTGGTGCATCCCTAGCTGGAATAGAGACAGGAATAAGGAGCTTCTGCCTTTGCACCCTGTAGACTGTTAGTGAAAGTGTTAGTCACTTAGTTGTGACAGACTCTTTGCGACCCCATGGACTGTAGCCCACCAGGCTCCTCTGTCCATGGGATTTTCCAGGCAAGAATACTGGAGTGGGTTGCCATTTCCTTCTCCAGGGGATCTTCCTAACCCAGGGATTGAACCTGGATCTCTTGCTTTACAGGCAGAGTCTACCATCTGAGCCACCAGGGAAGCCCAGTACAGAGAAGGTGACAAAGGAGAGGGAATTGGGTTAATCTCTGGCACATAAAACAAGGTGTTTGGCCCAGGACTTTGCAAGAGGTCCCAGCATGAGATGAGGAGACCTCAAGTGAGCTGCAAGGAGGCTCTGAAAACAAAAGCCAAAATAAATGGGGAGCCAGACCAGTTTTACCACTCAAGGAAAAATACAATTTAGATTTTGTTGTTAAATATTTAATATTTTCAAAAATTGGTAAAACTCCATATCCATTTGAGCAATATGTATTTTCCTCCAAGTCTTCAAATATCTCTTTGCAGATCTTTCCCAAATTTCTCTCCGCCCCCCAGCCTCTCCCTGAATTAATTCCGTATTTGTCAGAGTCTCAAGTTGGTTGGCTTCCCACCACTTCCAAACCAAAGCCTCTAACTGACATCACTACCCACTAAATCTCTCTTCATCTGTCTCCCGCATTAATGTGAAACTTTAGCCATCTCTAAGCCCTCTTACCCCCAGTTTCCCTTTTTTATAACTTTATGAGAGATCTCTGCTTCTCTGTCCTCTCTGTCACCAACTTAGCTTAGATTCTACTAATTTCATCTAGAACTAGCACAATAAACCCCTTGGTTTTTTCACCCCTGCTCTCTCTCCTTCTTCTAATTTATCCTATACTCATTTGGGATATTAGGAATGACTTTTATATGCTTTGATATAGTTTTGTAATTTCCTAGGAAGATAATGCGGGCTATATGAGTGGCTTCTCCAACCATATCATCTGCCCTTTTGTAAATAAACACATCATTTACTCATCAAGAGGTCTCAGGCCAGGTCTTAAGGGTGCAACAGTGGATTCAGCTTTCATACCTCAAAAACACGGATGCAGAGAGACGGAGTAACTCTTACTTCTGAAATACCTTCCCAAGTAAGGGCATAAGAAAGGAAATTCTATCCTAGCTAACACAAACAGATAGCATGATCTTTCACATAAAAAAGGGAATGCCTGACTTTTCTCCAAGTTATCTTCTCTCATATTAGTGGGGGGGTCTTACTCAGATGTGCATGTATGGCTGAAGTGTCCAAAACTAACCCTTATGTCTACTTCAGTCTGGGAACCTGGTGAACCATTTTTACCCCCTCTTCCCTCCATTTTTTCAACTTGAAAGAATGGAAGAAATTTACTTGATATACGACTTTCTCAGGTTAAGTTTAAGTCCAGCTCAGCCTTGCCCCCTTTCTGCTCACAAATCTCTGATGGCACCCCTTGTCCTGTCTCGACTCCTCCTCATCTCCACACCCACCTCTCTGTCCATCCAGCTACCCTTGCACCTCCATTACAGTGTGCCAGTGCTTTTCACAAACTGCTTCTTCCGTTTCAGCCACCTTCTTCCCGCTTAACAAAGTCCAGTTCAAAAGAAGTGAGGTCATGGCAGTGTTATGCATTTATCTAAATAATTTATAAACCACTTATTTTTGAGTTTTATCATCATGTCTTGTATAAGTTTGGTACTCAGTGAATATTTGCTGGAAAAAGTTAATTTAAGGCCCTTTATCTATCAGCTATTTCCCAAACAGGTTCTAATTTACAAGATGTTTACAGTGACTGGGCTTCCCCGGTGGCTCAGCAGTAGAGAATCTGCCTGCAATGCAGGAGACGTGGATTTGATCCCTGGGTCAGGAAGATCCCTTGGAAGGTACAACAACCCACTCCAGTATTCTTGCCTGGAAAACTCCATGGATAAAGGGGCCTGGCGGGCTCCAGTCCATGGGGTCGCAGAGAGTCGGACACGACTGAGCTCACGTGCATTCGCAGTGATTACCTGATTAACGAATCCGTCTCTGTAGTCAGGGATGCTGCTACTGCCGTTTTGCACACAGACGTTTGTCCTGCATCACCACTCATGGTGCTTGCACTGACATAAGCTACAGTCACACATGGGTCATTCATATTTATTTTAAAAATGAAGTGTAATTGGCCTACAACACTGTTCATTCCAGGTGCAGAATATAGTGACTGATATTTCTGTGCCTTACAAGGTGATCACCAATTATTCACGTGCTGTACATTTCCCCACTACCACAAACATATACATTCTCATACCTCTGGCGCCTCCTCTAGGATTTGCCCTTATATCACAACAGAAGTCAAGTTATGGGAACTTTGGAGGGAAGTCATTTACATATCCAGATGCCTCCTGCATGCAGGGCCTATACACGAGGCTCCTCTGCGTTCCTGCCTTGGCCCTGACCTGTTCCATGACTGAAGCAGGTTCACTAGCCAGTTCATAAAGTGGACACAGCCCCCAAATTAATTCAGCTTATTCCGCTCTGGTTTTCAACTAGGCACAGTGGAAGCTTAGGCTTATTTGTGGTTTGAGATATAGGAGATGCCAACCATCATTCTCTGCCGCCCCTCTGCCTCATATCAGCAGCTCGCAGAAGACTCCAGCTTCTCCCTGTTTTGAAGCATGACCTTCCATTTGAATATTTTTCAAAGTTCTTAAGGAATTCTCTACTTTTAAATTTTCTTGCAAATCCATGAGGTCTCCAGGCTCTATCCTATACAAGGTCTGTTATTTTACACTGCATCCTCTTGAGATTTTTATACTGTCTTGGGTCCTCATAATTTCGAAGAGTTTTCCAAGCCCAGAGGAGTTAATATCGGAACACAAAGGTTTCCAGCTTACCATGTTAAAATTACTTTACATACAGCTAAATACAGAAGAACATTCCTTGCACTCTCTCTAAGAGATGGCAATCATTCCTCCTTATAAGGACACAGAGCATATAAAACCAAAAGAATACCAGGTAATGGAAGAAATCTTAGTTATCCTCTTTCTGCCTCTGTTTCTGTTTTGTAACTAGAGAATTCTAGTAGCCACTTCCCTGAAAGGCACTGCTACAGATTACAAGGTTGATTTTACTTGTATTGTTGACTCATTCCCATTTGGTGTGTATTAAATATTATTGGTACGAATCAGTTACACGACATGGTCTCTGCAATAGTTCATGAATGTGTTTCTCATTATACTTTGTTTTGTTTTGTGCTTTTTTTTAAACATTTTTTTCTTATAGTTCAGGCTAATATAATTACTATAACTCAGATATTAAATGTCATAATATCAGAACACTACCAGCAGAAAATTAAATAATGTTGAGATTTTCCAGACACAGACATCTTTTATACTCAGGAAACATCTAAATGTTGTATGTTTGTATTTTATCCTTATGATGTTGATTTCATCTTATTCCTAATCCTATGTTCTATTTATTTGGTACCTAAGGCTCTCCAGGGTTTTCCAGGTGGCTCAGTGGTAAAGAATCCCCCTGCTAGTGCAGGAGATGCAGATTCGATCCTTGAGTTGGGAAGATCCCCTGGAGAAGGAAATGGCAACCCACTCCAGTACTCTTGCCTGAGAAATCCCATGGACAGAGGAGCCTGGCGGGCTACAGTCCATTAGGTCACAAAGAGTCGGATAAAACTTAGTGACTAAACAACAACAAGGCTTTCCAGCGCTTCCTTCTCATAACAGCAATGAGCTCAGTGTAGGCTGTATTAAAGCCAAATGCCCAGTGAGAACTCGGTCATAATTTGTTGCATGAAGAAAGGAATGAATGATCAAAACTAAAGCAACAACATTAACACAAAAACAAAGACTAGAGTCTGTGTGTACTTTTGGTCATATGAATTATAACATCAGGTCACACGAGGCTTACTTTTTAAGTTCTATTTGATAATAATTCGAGGCAACCATGATCAGCTGCCAAAGCTCACACAGTTGACGTAGGAGTTGGGTCTGCTACACAGAAATGTTTCAAACCCAAAACCAGAAAGCATAAGCATACTCATAAAGTGAGAATGCTCCTTTGATGCTCTTTGCCTTTTCCAGTTGAAGAAACTAAGACCCTGAGCAATGACATGATTTGTTCTGAAGCACACAGTGGAGCCAAGGTCATGGAACCTAGGCTCTTGACTTCCCTGGCAGCCTTTAACCCATAAAGCTTCTCTCCACCCCCAGCCCATCTGCTGACTCTGGGCATGGCATCTGTATTCGACCCAGCTTCTCAGAGCACATCAGCTGTGAGCCAATTGGATATAAGTACAAAGAGAACAGAAAACTCTCTTTTCCCAGGCAGCTGGAAAGTTTCACTTGGCATTTATTTTTAGCATCTTGTGTGTGCTGGGGAGCAACCATGGCAACAGAGGCACCTGGGAGGACCTGCAGAGACGGTCCCCAGGGCAGGCAAACAGCATCAGAGAGAGGCCGTCTCGTGTCCGTGGAAAGTGTGGGCAAGCTGGACATGTCCCTGTCGCCAGCAAGCCATCGCCAGGAGAGAATAAACTCAGAAGCAGCAGGACTCGCCTCCATTGGGCTGTCAGTGACTGATGAGATCATCTTTGTAAAACTGTCTTCCCTTCCCTTCCTTTCCTCCTCCCCCCACAGCACCAATACAACGTGTAAATAAAGCCAAACAAGTCGCGACTGACTTGGAAATCTGATCGTATGTCATGTTTTGTTAAGTCCAGCCCTTTGTGAAACTTCAACACACATAGCCCTGGAGGGGAAATGACTCTGAGGCCTCCACTGATGAGTGGCTTCATCACCTCAGCGAGGATGAGATCAAAAGCTCCCATCCTGCCCTGAAAGAGCAGGTGGAAGGGTGACCACGCTCCCAGGATGCACCCGCCCCCGAGAAGCCAGGGTGGCTACCAGGGACCCCACAGTGCCTGGTGAAAACCTCTCTCATATGACTTCATTCACGGCTCTTTCCCCATGCCAAGCTCTTTCATTTACTCTTGGGGGAAGGATGGAGCCCATTCAGGAAACTTTCCCCAAGAGTAAATGGAAGAGTTTGGCTGAATTTCTCTGTCTAGTTCTCCAACACCAGGGGACCCAGTGAGTGATTTATGCTAGGTTATGGTGTGTGCGCTTAGGGTGTTTGTAAATCTAGGCTTTCCCACCTTCTCATGTCAGGCCCACCACCATGTGGAAAGAAGTTCCCCAGCTTCTGGTGAAAATGTGACTCCTTCCCTTATGCTTGTTGGAGCAAAACCTACACTGAATGAATCCAGTGTACACCTTTGATGAGAAGACTGGTCCAAAGACATGAGACATTTTTCAGCCCAGTCTTGGTCATTTACTATTTCTCTGCCTGTGTGCTTTCTTCCCCCTTTTTTCTTTCTTTTTTTTTTAATTGAAGTATAGTTAATTTATAATGTGCTAATCTCTGCTGTACCAGCAAAGTAACTCAGTTTTATATATACATATATATATATATATGTATATATATAGTTTTCAAATATTCTTTTCTGTTACAGTTTATCCCAGATTGGATATAGTTCCCTGTGCTATACAGTAGGACCTTGTTTATCCAGTCTAAATGTCGTAGTTTGCATCTACTAACCTCAGACTCCCACTCCATACCTCTCTCTCCCCCACCTCGTCGGGAACCACAAGTCTGTTCTTAATTCTGTGAGTCTGTTTCTGTTTTGTAGATAGCCTCATTTGTGCCATATTTTAGAGTCCACATTTTAGTGACATCATACGAGATTTGTCTTTCTCTTTCTGACTTGCTTCATTCAGTATGATACTTTTTATTTGCATCCTTGATGCTGCAAATGGCATTATTTCATTCTTTCTATGGCTGAGTAGTATTCCATTATATATATATATACCACATTTTCTTTATCCATTCATCTATCAATGGACATTTAGGTTGTTTTCATATCTTGGCTATTGTGAATAGTGCTTCTATGAACATAGGAGTGCTTGTATCTTTTTGAGCTATAGTTTTGTCCAGGCTCATGCCCAAGAGTGAGATTGTTTGATTACAACTCAGTCAAAAATTGGGCAGAAGACTCAATAGATGTTTCTCCAAAGAAGACATACAGATGGCCAGTGGACATGTGAAAAGATGCTCAACATCATAATTATTGGAGAAGTGCAAATCAAAACAACAATGAGGTACCACTTCATGCCAGTCAGAATTTCATGATGACTTTAGAAAAGGCTTGAATGTTTCAAAATAAAATTGGTTTCTTTCCAAAGAATATATACAGTTGAGATGTACTGCATTAAATTTGTATCTGAATGTTATCTTGAAACATGATAGTGACTGATAAATATTTTTCATGAGAATAGCTTCCATAATTTTAGGCACACACATTTCAGTAAAATACCAAGCTTCACAGTAATATCACTGCTCTGGGTTAGGCGCATACACAGTCCTCTCATTCTCTCGTATTCAACATTGAGGACAGTGTTGCTCACAAGGAGGTATTCATAAATAATAAACAGAGCAGGAAAAGAAATCCATCATTGTGGTCACGTGGCTGGAAAGACCTCTATTGATCTTCACTTCCCCACAAAACTGCATAAATATGTAATGGTGATATTGAGCCAACTCCCTCCAAGGAAATGAACTGTGACATTACTTAAGAGATATGCATGTTACTATGGAACAAAATCCTAAAGATAAAATGAGAAGACAGTCTCTTATCTGACCCCAAACTGAGGAAGACTGGAGGAAGCTGTTCAATTTATTTCTACTTTCTGTTCCTAACAAATTCTATGAAGCATGATAGATCCCCAGAATTGGAAAACATCCAAAAAGGCATATTCATTGTTGGTGGCTTTTTTTTCCTCCATAAACTTCTAACCACAGTGTATCATACCGGGATGAGTCAATCTCCAATTTTAGCTTCCTAGGCAACTGTGTACTTACTAGAGGCCAAGCCCAGATCCAGGGTAAAGGATGGTCCTAGGAGAAAACACTGGGTGCAAAGCAGCTGCTGTGAGCTCAGGAACTGGAGCCCACCTCTGTGGACATCCATCCCCCAGAACTGTCAGTGTTCTAAAGTACAGTCTTCCCTCAGTATCCGAGAGGGAGTGGTTCTAAGACCCACACCCCACCACTTGTCTTGGGAATACCAAAATCAGAGGAAACTCAAGTCTCTACATAAATGGCATAGTGTTTGCATATAGTCCATGCACATCCTCCCATATACTTTAAATCATTTCTAGATTACTTATAATACCTAACACAAAATAAATGCTTTGTCACCAGTGCCTGGCAAATTCAAGTTTTGCTTTTCAGAACTTCCTGGATTTTTTTCCCCCAAAGTTCTCCATCCATGATTGGTTGAATTTATGGATACAGAATCCGTGGATAGGGCAAACCAACCATATTATCATTCACAGTGGTCACTTTCCAGGCACAAATAAGGGCTAGCAGCAAAATATAAGCATTCAGAAAGGCTTTATATCAAAACTTCCCAGATGGTCCAGTGGCTAAGACTTTGAGTTCCCAGTGCAGGGTGTCTGGGTGTCTGATCAGGGATCTAGATCCCACATGCCACAACTAAAGATCCCGAGTGCTGCAACTAAGACCCAGCGCAGTCAAAATAAACAATTATTTTTAAAAGAAAGATTTTTATAATAGTATGAATTATGCAAGGTCTGATTTTAATCTAGCAGCCTATTGTCAATTTAGAATATTTGCAGTATCTGTATTAGAAAGGAAAGCTGTGGATGGAAAATCGATTCTCCTGCACACTGGAGATAGGGAAATGGCCATCATATAATCTTTCCTTAAATGTAACGAGATGGCATTTCAAATTGTGCTGCTCTCTCTGCCAAAAGCAAAAACTTCCTTTTCAACTGATGTTTTCCCAAAATAGATGATAGAAAACTTTGAATTCTCCAGAAAGTAATTGTGGAGCTAATTTTTAAAACTGTTTGAATATCTTCTGATCAATTCCAAGTAAACAAAGAGGATGTGGCGATTTTGGCACAGCCATGTGCCCTGCAAGGCATACTTAACATCTTGAGGCCACATAGTTTAGACAGAACCTGGATCACTAAACTTTAGAAATGGAGGAAAATACTTAAAAGAAAACAAAACAGCAATACAAATTGAGAGGGTAAATACACCCCTCAGTAAGGTATAGGCACTACACAGATTGCTCCAATAAAAGATTGTGCTGGAGAACAAATAAGCAGAAATAAATAGCTTATTTCTAAAGCCCACATTCCATTAGCACTTCTGCTAAACCAGAAGGCTATCCACTTGCTCATGCTATCTCACCCCCTGCCTTAGAGAGAGAAACCAATGGGTGCAATTTCTCCCTTGAAATATACCACAGTTTATATCTTCTTTGCATGGACTTATAAAAAGAGAAAGAGACACATATATTTTCACATAATTGTAGGCAACTTGACACAGTTGAAAACGCATGAGAACTGCACTCAGTAAACTTGGATTCAAGGCTAAATAAGAAACTTAATCTGTCTGAGCCTTGGTATCCACATTTATACCTAGAGACTAATAATCCTTATACAATGGAGATGTCTTGAGGATTAAAGGTTCCAAGGCATGTGAAAATAATATGCAAATAATGCTCTAAAAAGGACTATGGAAAATCATCTTAGCCACCCTTCCAGTTCTCAGCAGAATCACATCGCAGTTTTCATGGACTGAGTTAACCAAGTTCAGAAAAAGAGCTGCAATAGAAAGTTTTTGGTCACATTCCAAATACTTGCTATTCAAATCCTTCACATCATAACTTGTCTCTATTCTTTTCTTCTCATCTAAAGACAGGAACGTTACCATGTAATTTACGGCCTCTGTTTTCATGAAGCTTGTAGTCATTCCTTAACCATTTCATAGACAGAATGTTGTCAAAACTCTATTTCTAAAATCAAGCCTGTAGGTACGTGTCAGGCCCCCTCCAATTTCTCTAGCTCATTTTCTCCTGGCCCTAGGATTCCACGAGTGGGAATTCAGCTCTTGTCCAGCTGTAGCACTTCTTGTTTCCCACTTGGGATCCTCTCAGCCTTCTCACACTACTGACCGGGTGTCAGCTCCTTATCTTTTTCAACCTCTTCATATTTTCCTGCCATTAATGCACATGCGCATTTTCCTCTGTCCTTGTTGTACTTTTCTCAGTTCATGTTGCAAATTGACCAAGCATACGTTGGGTCCCTGTATTCCAAGGCCTCTGTCCCATCTGTCTCAGTGTTAACTAGAAAATGGATGAAAGGTGGTCTCACCCAGTATTCAGGGGTTATACAGTTCTGAGTCTAGAACCAACAGCCTGGGACACAGTTGTTATGCAATTTTAAGTTAGCATTGCCATCTTGAAAAAATCACTCTCGTATATGAATTTCTCATCATGTGTAGGGTCACATAATAGCTATGTGACTTAGCTCATGTAGTCCTACTATGTAGTACAGTACATAGTTCAGAATAAAAGTCTGTGCTTAAAATAAAATACCTGTGGTTTTCCCTGGTTCTCTCTCTGGCTGATCATTGTCAGAGAAAAGGATTTGATTAGCTTGACCAAGTTTGTGCTTCAGAAAACTGTGTTTGGTGGTTAACCAGGACTTTTGTCTTCTTTAAGGCAATTTCAAAGGGAGTTTTCCTGGGATGTAAGTTAAATAGTTAATACATATTGAGTAGAACTCCAGGAGATAGTGAAGGACAGGGAAGCCTGGCGTGCAGCCGTTCACGGGGTCTCAAAGAGTCGGACACGACTTAGCAACTGAACTGCAACTATTAAGTAGAATAGATTCAATACTGACTTTTTAAAAAGTTAAAGTAGAGTTGTTTTGCAATGTTGTATTAGTTTCAGGTATACAGCAAAGTTATTCAGATATAAAATATACATGTATATTATATATATATATATATATATACACACATATGTATTTCCAGATTCTTTTCTCTTATAAGTTATTACAAAATACTGGGTATAGTTCCCTGTGCTATATAGCATGTTCTTGTTAGTTATCTATTTTTTAATAAAGTAATGTGTCTATTTTAATCTCAAACTCCTAATTTATCCCTCCCCTACTCCTTTGCTTTGAGTTGACCCTTTGCTCACTTTCAGAGAGAAAGGAGAGTGACTTACTTAAGCACAAAGAGATATCTCCTAACTGAACTGAGCAATAGGCTGATAACTACAGCCCCTTATGATGAGAGCAGGGGAAATGTATCCTTTCTCCATTTTGCCTCCAACCTCTAACCACTACAACCTTGTTAAGAAATGAAATAAACTTTGATTTATTAATTCAGTGAAAACCACATGCTTTGAATGAAAAGAAGAAAAATGGTTTCACTTAACACAGGGGAGATGTTTCAGATCAGCTGCTGGCTCAGTGAGTCAGCTTTCCTCTGTGGTAACTGATGATTTTTACAGACTTCCACATCAACTTGACAATAATTGTAGAGGTAACGTCCAGCTTATTTGGGGGAGAACTACTAAGTGACATGAGATTTCCCACCCAGGTCTAAGCTTTTGACCTTAGACTTTGAAACACAGAAGAAGAATCTAAATCTCCACACTGAAGTTTATAGCCATCATCCAAACAAGACACAGAAAGAACTAAGTCTTGGCAAAGAAGGCATACAAAAGCCTTGTTCACCAAATTTCAGCGAATCTTTTACCCCGTCCATTTCTTCTTCCATCCAAAAAGCTTCTTACAATCCACAGTTAAAATCTTCTACATATCTAGGGAGGTACTTTTCCCCCATTATTTCCATTTATTTCCTCTATGATGATTAACTCTTTTTCAAAATGAACACAAAAATCACGTTTTCCCTCCACATATAAGATTCATTCTAAACACCAGAGCCTTTAGACCAGAGATTCTTACTGAAATACCAGATTTTATTTTAATACAATGTATTGCATGTATGAAGCAACTCAGTAAAGAAGCAATTTCTATAAAATAATCTCTTGCTGTGTCACTCTTAAGTTCAGTGATTTAAATAATATTCAGGAGGCTGAAAGGTAACTTTCTCTTTTGTGAGCAAATAAACTGAGACATTGAAAACTAAAGTCACTTGTCTTAAATCAACCCATTCAATAACTAGTGAACATTTAAAATGAACAAAGGAATATGAGAGTTACAAAGAAACTGTCTGATACAGTTTCTAACCCCTTCAATTTGTATTTCTGTCAAAAACAGCAAAGCTAGCATGCATGAATAACATGGAAAAGAAGCAGAGGATCCAATCCTATGGCAGAAAATGAAAGTGAGGTTATATACCACATGTGGAAGAGGGATTGGGAGATTTAAATGAGCTCTATGATTCTGTAATTCCATTAGAGGATTTAGAGGATTCAGTCAGAATGGGTCAAATCCTATAGGTAGACAAGGTTTAAGATCTAATGTCTACAGACATTCCTGGTGGTCCAGTGCTTAAGAATCCACCTTCCAATGCAAGGGATGTGAGTTCGATCCCTGGTCTGGGAACTAAGATCCCATATGCCACAGGGCAGCTAAGCTTGTACAGTACAACTAGAGAGCCCATGTGCTCTAGAACCCGTGAAAGTGTTGGTCACTCCATCATGTCCGATTCTTTGTGACCCCAAGGACTCCTTTGTCTGTAGAATGCTCTGAGCAAGAATACTGGAGTGGGTTGCCATTCCCTTCTCCAGGGGATCTTCCTGTCCCAGGGATGGAACCCAGGTCTCCTGCATTGCAGGCAAATTCTTCACTGTCTGAGTCACCAGCAAAGCCCTGATCTGCAACCAAAGAAGCCATCATTCAACAACTAGAGAAAGCCCACTCACTGCAGGAAAGACCCAGAGCAGCCAAAAAATAAAAATTAAAATAAAAAAATGCATGTATTTTATATATATATACATATATATGCATATATGTATATATATATATAAAGGATTTCATGCCTGTCTGTCCATTCCTATACACTATCAGAAATCCTGGTTCTACGCAGTCAAGTTCATAGTTAGTACTTGGACTTCAGGAAGGGAGTTATGGCAATCACAACCTCATGTGTCCAGGGAGGCAGGGCATGTGGCCTCAGCCCAAGCCTGTCTGGAGAGATGGTGTCTTACTTCCTTCTGCTGGTGGAGGCTATGTTGCCTAATGCCACCAGAACTCTTCATTTTTAAGAACAGCTGTAAGTACAGACTTAGGTGTGAAACCTTATCACTTAAAGGATTAACTGCCATTTTGCGACTTTGAGACCTCTGCTTTGGGCAGTTCCAGCGTTTTTTGATGACATATGTTAGACTGAGCTCTCAGACGGTGAACATAGGTGGTTTAGTAACCAGCAATGTCTCCGACTGTAAGCCATTATCCCCTGGACCATTGCATTGATATAAGCTCATTAATAATTGATTGTAGAGGGCCTGTCTACCTGACTTGACTCTACTTCTCAAGTATCCTAAGAGGTTTCTGTGGTGCAACTACTATTGAGTTGAAGAATATTTTAAATATCCAGACTGCTGCTTGGCCAATAGCTATTATTCATTATAATAGACAGAACCACCTAATGTATGAATGACCTCAAGTCAGAGATATCTACCTTCCTAAACTCAGGCACAAGCGACGTCACATTACATTAATAATGACAGGAGAGTGGATTGCCCCCACTCTCTCCCACTGTAGCGTAAGATACTCAAGGGAGGAACCTGAGCTTTGAAACGGTCTGTGTACAACCTATTTGCAGGGCAGTAATAGAGACACAGACACAGAGAATGGCCATGTGGACACAGGGGAGGAAGGGGAGGGAGGGATGAATTGAGAGAGAGCACTGACATATATACAGTACCATGTGTGAACCAGCTAGTGGGAACCTAGCTGTCTAATTAGATGGCATGTGGTATGCACAGAGAGCTCAGCTCAGCGCTCTGTGATGACCCAGAAGGGTGGAATGGGGGGTAAGGTGGGAGGGAGGCTCGGGAGGGAGGGGATGTATATATATGTACAGCTGGTTCACTTAGTTGTGCAGCAGAAACTAACACAGCATTGCAAAGCAATTATATTCCAGTAAAGAAAAAAAGAACTTAATATGCCACTTGAAAGATGGTTATTGTTGGGTTGCAATCTCCAACACGATTGACTGGAGTTCTTTATAATGAGTGCGTGTGTCCTCAGTCATGTCTGACTCTTTGACAACCCCATGGACTGTATAGCCCACCTGGCTCCTCTGTCCATGGAATTTTTCCAGGCAAAAACACACCACCTGGGAAGCCCTTGTAATGAATAATCCTTCACATTTCTGTGTGCCTTTGCACTAATGCTTGGGAAGATAATCAAGGACCTCTATCAAGGGTGCCACGCTATTTGCCCAGGGTGCAAGGGGAAGCGTCCCAATGCTCCAAACAGAAAGCACGTCTGACATGAGGCTGGTGGACACAGAGCAGGTCTATCAGGTACCTGTTAAAGGCACGTTCTGAACGGCAGCCCAGGAATTAGCTCGCTTGCTGCTCAGTCTCCTTCAGACCCAGAAGCTGGCCACCCAACGGCTAATTGAAAATTCATAGAGTATATGATTTATGTTAGGGGAAGGGAGACGGGGGAAAGGGCCATTAAAGAAGAGAATAATTGAACCCAAGTGCAGCAAGATTGGGGGAGATGTCAATTATCTCATTTTGTCCCTTTTTTCTGGAAGGGCCTATTACTACCATGTAATTTATGGGCCTGGAGAGAGCAGTAAAACTGTGGAGAAGAGGAAACAGAAGAAGCCAGGCTATTAAAACAATGTGAGGTAGGGCTTGTCGATTCTTATCCTTTATTTTTGAAAGAGCTCACTAAAACCTAAATACAGGGTAGGGAAAAAAAGATGATTAGTTTTAAAGACTGCTCTGTCTTCTTCACATGAATTTTTACTTATAAGGAAAACACAACTCCATCCTTAAAGTCTTCTTTTTTCTTTACTGGATTTTATATGCAGTTGTTTTCATATCTTTGACAGTAGGATTACAAGAGTCTAACATATATTTTTATTGATAGTAAGGCCCAGAAAAAGGATATTAGTTTCATAGACCTGGAAAAAATAAGCAAAAGATGAAAGCTGTGTTAATTTTTCCCTTATCCAAGCTATCGTGTTAGGAAAAGTCTTTTGTAAACACATACCCCGACTTTCCAAGCCATCTCCCCATGAAGCATATGTGGGTAGGAGGGAAGGCAGGCGTGTATCTTTAGCTGCATCCACAGCACATGAAGCCAGGGAACAAACACCAAATTGTGTCCAAGACAGAATGTCGACAGTCGCTGCTAGATGAGCGCCCAAAATGAGGAGCAAACAAGCAAGGCTGTGTGCTGGTTTGGAAAAACTAGAGCGCAGGGTCAAAGGGCTGGAGATAAACCATGAACAGAGACAAAGACTTGTGCATTAGGCAAGTGAGAACGGAGGGCCATTGTGTGATGCTCGAGACCACCCATCAGTCCCCTTGCAGCCTAGCATCCATAGAAGGGAAACAGGATGGAAGCCCTCTGCTTGGAAGGCTCTCGTCTTCTACTAGGCCTGTAGTGTACCTCTCAAAAGGAAAAGCCTGCTCTGAACACATTCCCTCTATGAGGGCTTTTCTCATTAGCTCTCTTCCATCTTGTCTGAATATTCCTTCTTTGTCTCCCAAACATCAATATATCTAGTACGTATCCCCCACATTTTTGCTCAATGTTTATCTGAGCAAGTATGAGCTAACTATTGGAACATAGATATTCTTAGAAATACTGTAGCTTTTTCCATATTGTCTTATCTTTACCCAAAGATAAGCATTTGTAAAAATTATCTTTCTAAACAAAAGCATAGTAAAATTCAAAAGTAAATAAGTACATTATATTTCTCATTTCTAGAACATATTTAGTTTCATTCTATTAGTTTTATTTCCTTCATGTATTATCATGTTTCCAAGTAGCAGACTGTTTCATGTAAGCTAGATACTAAATTACTTGTCTTTTTCCTTGCACAATTAGGGGAATATTTATCCTGGTTTAGTCTGTAGATGTGCTATATGGGTCTATGTAAATATATATAGTGACTTTTCTAAAAGTTATGAAAGTGTGGTTGGTCCTTAAGATAGATTCAAAGTAGCATAAAGTTAGCTTTTAAATAAGCAAATATATACTTATCTGATAGATTATAAACCCCCTCAGAACAATTAAATAGACATTTCATGCATTTTGTATAGCCAGAATCTATTATAATAAGATTCTAATTACAAAAATAAATTATGTAATAAATTAATGCACAGTTATGGCGGTTCAGATGGTAAAGAATCTGCCTGCAATGCAAGAGACTCAGGTTCCATCCCCGGATTGGGAAGATCCCCTGGCAAAGGGAATGGCTACCCACTCCAGTACTCTTGAATGGAGAATCCCCATGGACAGAGGAGCCTGGTGGGCTACAGTCTGTGGGATCACAAAGAGTCGGACACAACTGAGGAACTAACACTTTTGCTTTTTCGTTGATGAATGCATTAGATATGAGACCTTGTTCCTGCACGTGTGTGTGTGTATGTGTGCCTGTGTATACATCTCCACATTTTGGCTTCCTTTTCTGAATTCCTTACACTCTAGACAAGTAGGATTACTCGTTGTCACCTATACAATCCTATCCTTTCACTGCTTTTTTCATTTATTTGTTCATTTAGTATTTTTTTATTCAACCAGTTGTTGGGTCTGTAAAATAACTATATTTTCAAAGTGTTGGAAGAAAATAGCCAGTGAAAATTCTTTAAAAATTAAGCTAATAATATAATTTGAGATAAACAAAAATTTGAGGGAATTCATCACCAGTAGACTCCTAATAGAGTAAATATTAAAGGAAGAAATTCTGGGATGAAGAAAATGATTTTATGTGGTAGCTTAGAGATTCAAGAAGAATGAAGAACAATCTAAATGGTAAGTAAATAAATCTAAATGGCAAATCTAACTGAATATTGGCTATAAAAATTAACAACAGTGATATATGGTTTAAAACATATGGAAAATTTGAAAACAATAGTATACAAATGGGATGGGGTAAAAGATGTTACAAAATCCTAAATTCCTTATATTGTTTAGGAAGTGGGAAAAGTGCTCATTTATATTAGTTTTAATAAGCCAAGGAGGGATGTTCTAATCTCTAGATAGTCACCACGGATAGAGAAAGAAATGGCACTCCATTCCACTGTTTTTTGACCGGAGAATCCCACAGGCAAGCAAGCCTGGAGGACTGCAGTCTGGGAGGTTGCAACGAGTCCAACACGAGTGAGTGACTGAGCATGCACACAGGAAGTCACCGTGGGAGCAGTAAAACAAGGAGATGACAAGGGATGGATAAAATCAGAGCCTTTGATACAGAAGTACATAATAAAGAAGAAACTAAGCACAGAAAAGTGCTGGGACAGATAGAAAACAGTAATTACATTAAATTTAAATAGGCCATATGCTTCAGTTGAAAAACCAAAGTACTGAGGCTGGATAAAAACAACTATATTCTGCTTACAAGGGACACTAGTCTGCTAATAAGTCTTCCCTAGTGGCTCAGACTGTAAAGAGTCTGCCTGCAGTGTGGGAGACCCGAGTTCGATCCCTGGGTCAGGAAGATCCCCTGGAGAAGGGAATGGCAACCTACTCCAGTATTCTTGCCTGGAAAATCCCATGGACAGAGGAGCTTGGCAGGTACCAATCCATGGGGTCACAAAGTCAGACACTACCAAGCGACTAACATACTCACTACAAGGGACACTACAAGCTTAATAAAGACCTGGGAGATTGGAAGTAAGAAGATGGAGAAAGATAAACTGTGCAAACTCCAAGCAAATGAAAGATACAGTAACTATTTTATTATCAGACATAACAGACTTTAAAGGCAAGAAGAATTACCAAAGGGAAATAGATGATGTGGAAGGTATAAAAGTTTGACAGTCATATCTACCCAATAATGTCTCAATCTACAAAGCAAAAATTGACAGAACTAAAAATAGAAAACTTGAAATCATAGTGGAAGATTTTAAAAGATTTTAACACTTCTCAATACCTGATAGAATGCACATACAAAAATCTGTAAGAATATGGAAAATCTGAACAATGTGATTAACAGACTTGACCTTATAACATGTATAGAACACTGATCCCAGCAACTGAAAACTATACTTCCTTTTCAAGTTTATGTGTAACAATTACCAATATCAACTATGAGTTTAGATATAAAGCAATCCCTGGTGGTTCAGATGGTAAAGAATCTCCCTGCAATGCGGGAGACCTGGGTTCGATCCCTGGTTGGGAAGATCCCTTGGAGAAGGAAATGGCTACCCACTCCAATATTCTGGTCTGGAGAATTCCATGGACAGAGGAGCCTGGCAGGCTACAGTCCATGGGGTCGCAAAGAGTTGGACACAACTGAGGAACTAACACAATCTCAACAAATTATGATGATCTGTCCTACAGATTTTGTCCTCTGATCTCTGCAGGATGTTAGTAAACTAGAAAATCTCTGTATGTACAAAAAGTAAGCATTAATGTCTAAAGAACACATTGGTAGAACAAGGAATCACAATGGAAATTAGAAAATATTTTGAATCAAATGATTAAGAAATTCCTATGTGGCAAAACGTTTAGGATGGAACTAAAACCACATATCAAGGAAAACTTAAAATTTAGAATTATTAAAAAAGAGAAACAAAACAAACAAACAAACAAAAACAAGTTGCCATCTATCTGAAGAAGTTAGAAAAACTCAAAGAAAGTTTGAGGGAGGAAATAATAAAGATAAGGGTAGAATTTAAGAAGAAAATAAACACACCATACAAAGAATCAGCAAGCCAAGGAGGAGTGCTTTGGAAGAAAAATAAAATTTCATAAATTCCAGGCCCCCAAAAAACAATAAAAGAATGAAAAAAAAACCACACACAAAACCCACAACTAACCCATATCAAGACAAAACTACCTATAATACAGATATTAAAATAATTATAAGAGAAAACCCAATGCTAGTGTATTTGGCAATTTGGTTAATTGGACACATTCTTAGACAAATATAACTTTTTCAAATTGACACAAAAAGAAAATAAATTCATAGTTAAAAACCTCAAAACATATATAGCTTTTATTATGTTGAGGTATGTTCCTTCTATTCCTGCTTCTTGGAGAGTTTTAATCATAAATGAGTGTTGAATTTTGTCAAAAACTGCTCACCCAGATGACTTCCCTGGTGAATTCGTCCAAACATTAACAGAAAAAAGTAATGCTTATTACATACAAATCCTTTCCAAGAATCGAAAGAGAGGGAATTTTCTACATCTTTTAATAAGAACAGTCTAATCAAGATACCAAGAATATACAGAAAAGTCCTAGAGCAAGCATCTCCCTTACTGTTAAAATGATGAAAGTTTTACCTCAGACACAAAGATGACCATTATAATCACTTCTATTCAAACTTTTCCTAAAAGTTCTAGCCAGAGAAATAGAACAAGGAAGAGAAAAGACATAAGAACTTGAGGGCGAAAAAGAGTAACAAGTAACAAGATTATTACGCAGAAAATCTAAAGGATCTACAGATAAAGCAGTGGAAGTAATAAGTGAATTTATCAAGGACCTTAAATTCAATATAAAAATTCCTTTCCTTATATCAGTAATATATGAAAAAATAATGTATAAAATGGAACAATTTTTTTAATTTTTTTTTTAAATTAGAGGATAATTGCTTTACAATATTGTGTTGTTTTCTGCCATGTATCAGCACGAATCAGCCGTAAGTATGTATACGTCTCCTTCCTCTGAACCTCCTCGCACCTCCCACCCCACCCTACCCTCTAGGCTGTTACAGAGCACCAGGTCTGAGCTTTCTGCATCAGACAGCAGATTTCCACAGGCTATCTGTTTTACATAGGGTAATGTGTACGTTTCAGTGCTCCTCTCAGTTCATCCCTCCCTCTCCTTCCCACACTGAGTCCACAAGTCTGTTCTCTTTATTTGAGTCTCCATTGCTGCTCTGCAAATAGGTTCAGCGGTACCATCCTTCTAGATTTAAAATGGTACCATCTACATTAGCACTAAAATGGGTGGGATGGGGTGGGGATATATGTATACATACAGATGATTCACTTGGACTGCAGAAATTAACACAACATCGTAAAGCAGTTATACTCCAATTTAAAGAAAAAAACAAAAACATCAAGCAGTAGTAAATAAAAGGAGAGCTAGGCAAGGCCTGTACACAGAAACCATAAAACATTATTGAGAGAAATGAAATAGAACTAAACAAATGGAAAAATAGACCATGTGGACAAGGGGGAGGGTTCTTTTGAGGGGCTTCTACTTCTTGACCTGGGTGGTAGTGACTCGGGCGTATTCAGCTATGAAATTCAAGTGGCAAATATATGATTTTTACATTTTTCTGCTTGTTCTGTTGTACTTACATACAAAGTTCACAGAAAGTAAATGGATAAATTTCATTTTACAATATTAATAAATAGTTGTAAAATCATGTATGTGTATTTTCCCTTTTTGACTTTCTTTGGTACAGCTTTGCATATTTGTGTCATTAAATGTGATTCTAGGAACAGAATTCTAATGATAACATTATATGTATAGGAAATGAGTTTTGATTTGTGACCTATCAACCAGAAATCAATTACCTTGCAGGTGATAGGAAGGTTCACACCTAGGGCAATCTAATTACCACCTTTAAACTGTGTGGAAGGGCATGAAGTATGATGTAGTTTGGACCTTGGTACTCAATCCAGCTGCCATATTGTCTGCCTGGGCCAGGCTCTGGGGTCAAGGGCTAATATCACCATAGAACACAGGACAGGATGTTCATTACGACATGGCACCTGAAGGATGGAGTGATGCTTCAAGTCACAGTCCAAGAGAGGAGAGAGGCTTTTGTCTATGGTTCCCCCAGGATGGCATTTTACCAAGACACTTAAAGAGGTCTATCATGACCATGCTGGGATAAGTTGGGAAGGAAACATGAATTGTGGGGATGGCGTGACAAATGGTTTTGACCATCTGGGATCTGAATTCTTATCTTTTATCCTCATGGTGCAATGAGTGCATCTACTCAGGCCATTTCCCAGATAGGGATCCTATTTTTGCCTCTGGCTGTGTCTAGCTTCTCTATGATTGTGATACTGATAAGGTAAAGATGTCAAATGATTTTTTTCACTTCTCTAAGAATTTCTTCAAAGATTAGGCACGTTAGTTTTGATTGAGCCAGGAAGCAATAGAGAAATGAGGAGCAGATGTTGATTGTTGATTGCCAGCTAGTTCCTTTTTCCGTCAGCTGGCAACCTTCATGCACTTTCACTCAGGCTATATTTACCCAAAAAGTCAATACATTCAGTAAAAAAAAAAAAAAAAATTTAGCAATGTAAATTAGACCAAAACATCTGGATATTAAGTAAATTGGCCAGATGTTTTGGTGGTTTATAAATAAAAGCCAAACAGAAAACAAGAAAAAGAAAAAAAGGTCACAGAGTGAGCAGGGACTTAAGATGTACCAGTGATTAGATAGCATCACCAACTCAATGGACATGAATCTGAGCAAACTCCAGGCGATTGTGGAGGACAGAGGAGACTGGCACGAAGCAATTCATGGGGTTGCAAAGGGTCGGACAGTACTTAGCCATTGAACAGGACACCCATTTGCATCCTCTATCATCTCCTCAGAGTCTGTGGGGATGAGTCTGTGTGAATCATTATGAGAAGGTGAAGTTAAAGAGCTTATACATTTTGGAACTTAGCCCCGAAAAAAGAGGAATGACCTTCGTTGTACTGAGAGGAAATGGAAGATTGCCTGAGACTTTTTTGTATCTAGAAATTATTTCTCAATTGCTCATGATTTTTAAATTGTATTTATACGGCTTCTCAGATCCCAGCCAAGATATCATTTCTCTAAGAGAGCTGGATACTTTGCCAAATTGGAAATAGATTTGTTTCCCGTGTTGGAATTACTGATGAAAACAGCAGGCATTAGTTTCTCCCCACCTCCTTTTCTGTTTTAAAGGTGAAATGCATCTTATTTGTTCTATTTCTTTCTTTCTCAACACAACATGAGTCACTGAATAATTTTTAAAACATTTTTTGGGAAAAGTTCTGGTTTGGGAGTAAGTTCGTGCTCAAAATCAGATTTTTCCTTTTCAATTTTCTAACTTTGGGTAACTTAACCTCTTAGGGTTCCAGTTTCTACCTCCAATAAGATGGAAATAATCATTAACTCATTGTGCTATTGGGAGAAAAAAATAGTGGACGTAACAAAAATAAGGATCCCTTTCCAAGTTGAACCTCCTCTATCGCTTGTGACTTGGAGGTGGCAAACCAATTGGGGTAACTACCTCTTAGCCCAGACAAAGTTTTCAAAATGCTGGCTGTCAGGACTTCGCTGGTGGCCCAGTGGTAAAGAATCTGCCTGCCAATGCAGAGAACATGGGTTCAATCCCTGGTCCAGGAAGACCCCACATACCTCGAGGCAACTAAGCCTATACATTATAGCTACTGAGCCCATGCTTTAGAGCCCAAGGGCTGCAGCTACCGAAGCTCGTGTGCCCTAGAACCCGTATTCCACAAGAGAAGCCACTGCAATGACAAGCCTGCTCACAGCAACTAGGGAGTAGCCCCTGCTCGCTGGAGAAAGCCCACATGCAGCAGTGAAGACCCAGCATGGCCATAAACAACAAAAATATTTTAAACACTTTTTTCTAAAGGCTGACAGTCGTAGATTCCAGCAAAGAAAAATGGGATCAGAATGGAAAACTATCCCACATGTCATCCAAATGCAAGTTGATGTGATACACTAAAATAGAAAACAGTCCATGTGTTTCTTTTTGTATTCATTCAACAAATATTCACTGACTACCTACAGTAACCAGAAATCCTTTTGGGTACTGAGGACAGAGAACTTAATCTATATTAAAATTATTAAATGAAGTGTTAATCGCTCATTCATGTTTGAGTCTTTTCAACCCCATGGACTGTAGCTTGCTAGGCTCCCCTGTCCATGGGATTCTCCAGGCAAGAGTACTGGGGTGGATAGTCATTCCCTTCTCCAGGGGATCCTCCCAACCCAGCGATCTAACCCAGGTCTCCCACATTGCAGGCAGATTTTTTACTATCTGAGCCACCAGGAAAGCTCATATACAAGTTATATATATATATATTATATATGTATATGTATATATATATAACATATATATAATATGTTAAAATGTGATAAATCTATAAAATAGCACAATTAAGGGACTGAGAGTGCTGAATGAATGAATGTCATATATGTTGGTAACTTGCAGATTTGCTCCTGTACCTGTTTAAAAGGATGATAAAATATCAAAGAGGAAAAATGGAAGAAAAAAAAATAATGGAGCTGGCATGTCATACAGGAAATGTAGAAGTCTTGGAACAAACTTTGAATAACCATGATTCTCTGAAAAGAATAAGTGAATCTTCAGACAAAAATTCACTAACTAGATCAAAATTCGGATGGACTCCTCAGAGGAAAAATAGCCTAGACACACTATCCACTCAAAATTTTTCTCCCTATGAAGAAGAAGGAACAGCTAAAGCCACTGCACAGAAGGCTGACGATATCCATCATTGGCCAAAAGAGAAAAGACATAAAGGGCGTACTCTAGTTAAAAGAATCTCGGGCGTCAGGGCTCCCTGATCTTCCACAGAATTCCATTAAGCTTAAAATAACCAATATGAGATCTGTATTGAAAGATGCTGAGAAGATTTTGAGCGGAGTACAAAGTAATAAAAAGGTGCATTAAGAAAACCTGGAAGCTAAAGGATGGAGCTGCTATATATTGCTTTATCAATGTTTTATCTCCCAACAGATGTCAGAGAAGATTCAGATCAGAAAAACACTAAACAACAGGAGTAAAACTATTTCTGCAGATATTTGAGGTGAAATGGCAAGAAAAGATTATGAACAGAAGAGATTTGATCAGAAGAATCAAAGGACCAAGAGATCTCAAAACATGAGTAAAGATATTAAAACAAACACATAAGATAAAGCTGAAAACAACTCTGTAATTCCAACAATGCATTCTCAAAAACATTCTCAAAAAAAAAAAAAAAAAAAAAAGAGGAGCCCCTTGGAAATCCACCCACAAAGAGATACAAGCTTACAGAAAGAGAGAAAAGAAGGGTTTTTGAAAGCAACCACAGTGGTCCAAGACAAGGCTTATATGTTACAAATCTATGGACAACCAGTTTATCAAGGTCATCATGCTGCCGCTGCTGCTGCTAAGTCACTTCAGTCATGTCTGACTCTCTGTGACCCCATAGATGGCAGCCCACCAGGCTCCTCCGTTGGAGTGGGTTGCCATTTCCTTCCCCGTGCATGAAAGTGAAAGTGAAGTCCCTCAGTTCAGTCCAACTCTTAGCGACCCCATGGATTGCAGCCCAACATAGTACTCTTTAAAAAGGACCATATCTCAGATTTAATTCTCTATCTCCTAAGTCCAGACCACAGGGACCAAAAGTAACAGAATGAGTTAAAGGCACTAAAGTAAAGCCAATAAAAGCACAAGCTGACTTTCATGCAAAACAAACAAACAAACAAACAAAAAAAAAACCTACAAAAATAGGTTCTAAACTCAACATTCCATTACTACACTGTCTCCTCAAAATCAGCAGTATTTGTTCAGCCTAAGCTGGAAAATGCCTACTTTTCTAGGTACCCTGGAAAGTCATGTAGTTCTTATGGCAATTCTTTCAGGACAAACCCAAAGTAATAGTGATTCCATGCTACTTGCTGGAGTAATGTAAATAAGCCACACCCTGTAATAGAAACAGCTACTATTCCACCATCATCTCGAAAAGTAGAAACCAGAGTAAAACTCACCATAGCCGTTGTAGAAATGAAGTCAGAAAAAAAGGATTCCCCTCAGCTCACTCTATAAATGTTACCCAAGGCAGATATTGTGTGTGTGTGAATGCGCGCTCAGTCATGTCCAGCTCTTTGTGACCCCATGGACTGTAGCTCACCAGATTCCTCTGTCCATGGAGGAGAACATTCCTATGGGTTGAATGGCATAGGCTTCTGAGATCTGGCGAGGCTATTCACTTTGGGAATAAAGGGAAAGTGCATTGAGGAAAAATAAAGTAAGAATGGAGGTGGGGGGATAGACTTGGAGATGGGAACAGAACATGCCTTGAGCTTCCTTTATCTTCTGTATGAGGTAGGAGACCAGGTCATCTGTGGAGGTTAAATACTGAAATCCTTGCCTGGTAATAAAAAGTTGACTTTGATTACTACAGTTCCTTTCCTGCAGACACTTCAAAGTTCTTTAGTAACTGCTACTCTCAAGCAACCTCTTCTGGTATTTTGATAGACCTTTTCATTGTGGTATTAATTTCTTTTCCAACTAATTATTTCTTTATATCAAAGAAAAACTTAGAAACTTGAAATATTTCTCCCAAGTCTTAACCAATATCAGAAAGAGATTTTCTTTCTATAGCATTTTATAGGGTAATCGTTTCAGAGCATATAGAGCAGAATCAGAGCATGATGGCTGAGAATATAAGACTACTGGGGCAAACCCTTTGCGATGCTAGTTTCCTTGAAAAACAATATTCTGTTTGAAGTAGAACTCTGGTGGCGGGGTTCTGTTAATTTTCCTCCCATAAAACAATATTTTCAGTTTCTTTCTTGCAGAAGGACTGTATCTGAGTCCAAATGGCAGCTCAACCACGACGGTCTAAAATGCAAAGTATGCAAAGTAAAAATTGCAGCCTAAGAAGGCTACCCTGTCAGCATTTCTTATTGAGCCTTTGTTATTCTTATTATCTGACTGAGGTAACATCTTTTTCTTCTTAATTTATTTATTTTAATTGGAGGCTAATTACAATATTGTAGTGTTTTTTGCCAACATTGACATGACTCAGCCACGGGTGTACATGTGTTCCCCATCCTGAACCCCCCTCCCACCTCCCTCCCCATCCCATCCCTCAGGGTCATCCCAGTGCACCAGCCCTGAGCACCCTGTCTCATGCATTGAACCTGGACTGGTGATCTGTTTCACGTATGATAATATACAGGTTTCAATGCTATTCTCTCAAATCATCCCACCCTCGCCTTCTCCCATTTCCTGTCTTCTCTTCATTTTTCTTTCTCCTCTTTCTCCGACTTTTTACTTTGTATCATTGGCACCTTTCCTTCTTCATGAAAACATGTGTAATTCTCTCCCATCTTCAGTTCAGCTCAGTTCAGTCTCTCAGTCGTGTCCGATTTTTGCGACCCCAAGGACTGCAACACGCCAGGCTTCCCTGTCCATCACCAACTTCCAGAGCTTGCTCAAACTCATGTCCATTGAGTCAGTGATGCAATCCAGCCATCTCATCCTCTGTCATCCCTTTCTCCTCCTGCCTTCAATCTTTCCCAGCATCAGGATCTTTTCCAAGGAGTCAGTTCTTCGCATCAGGTGGCCAAAGTATTGGAGCTTCAGCATCAGTCCTTTCAATGAATATTCAGGACTGATTTCTTTTACAATTCATGGTTGGATCTCCTTGCAGTCCAAGGGACTCTCAAGAGTCTTCTCCAATACCACAGTTCAAGAGCATCAATTCTTCAGCACTCAGCTTTCTTTATGGTCCAACTCTCACATCCATACATGACCACTGGAAAAACCATAGCTTTGACTAGATGGACTGTGGTTGGCAAACTAATGTCTCTGTGCTTTTTAATATGCTGTCTAGGTTGCTCATAACTTTTCTTCCAAGGAGCAAGCGTCTTTTAATTTCATGGCTGCAGTCACCATCTGCAGTGATTTTGGAGTCCCAAAAAATGAAGTTTCTCACTGTTTCCATAGTTTCTCCATTCATTTGCCATGAAGTGCTGGGACCAGATGCCATGATCTTAGTTTTTTGAAAGTTGAGTTTTACACCAACTTTTTCACTCTCCTCTTTCACTTTCATCAAGAGGCTTTTTAGTTCTTCTTCATTTTCTGCCATAAGGGTGGTGTCATATGCGTATCTGAGGTTATTGATATTTCTCCCAGCAATCTTGATTCCAGCTTGTACTTCATCCAGCCCAGCATTTCACATGATGTACCCTGCATATAAGTTAAATAAGCAGGGTGACAATATACAGCCTTTATGCACTCCTTTCCCAATTTGGAACCAGTCTCTTGTTCCATGTCCAGTTCTAACTATTGTTTCTTGATCTGCACACAGATTTCTCAGGAGGCAGGTCAGGTGGTATGGTATTCCCATCCCTTTAAGAATTTTCCACAATTTGTTGTGATCCACACAGTCAAAGGCTTTGGCATGTTCAATAAAGCAGAAGTAGATGTTTTTCTGGAATTTTCTTTCTTTTTCTATGATACAATGGATGTTGGCAATTTGATCTCTGGTTCCTCTGCCTTTTCTAAATCCAGCTTCAACATCTGGAAGTCCATGATTCATACACTGTTGAAGCCTGACTTGGAGAATTTTGAGCATTGCTTTGCTAAAGTGTGAGATGAGCGCAATTGTGCGGTAGTTTGAACATTCTTTGGCATCTCTTTTCTTTGGGACTGGAATGGAAACTGACATTTTTCAGTCCTGTGGCCACTGCTGAGTCTTCCAAATTTGCTGGCATATTGAGTGCAGCACTTTCACAGCATCATCTTTTGGGATTTGAAATAGCTCAACTTGAATTCCATCACCTCCACTAGCTTTATTCATAGTGATGCTTCCTAAGGCCCATTTGACTTCACATTCCAGGATGTCTGGCTCTAGGTGAGTGATCACACCATTGTGGTTATCTGGCTCATGAAGGTCTTTTTTGTACAGTTCTTCTGTGTATTCTTGCCACCTCTTCTTAATATCTTCTGCTTCTGTTAGGTCCATACCATTTCTGTCCTTTATTGTGCCCATCTTTGCATGAAATGCTCCCTTGGTATCTCTAATTTTCTTGAAGTGATCTCTAGTCTTTCCCATTCTATTGTTTTCCTATATTTCTTTGCACTGATCACTGAAGAAGGCTGTCTTATTCTCTCCCTGCTATTCTTTGGAATTCTGCATTCAAATGAGTATATCATTCTCCTTTGCCTTTATCTTCTCTTCTTAGCTATTTGTAAGGCCTCCTGAGACAACCGTTTTGCCATTTTGCATTTCTTTTTCTTGGGGATGGTCTTGATCACTGCCTCCTCATGAACCTCTGTCCATAGCTCTTCAGGCACTGTGTCTATCAAATCTAATTTTTTGAATCTATTTCTCACTCCTACTGTATAATCATAAGGGATTTGAGTTAGGTCATACCTGAATGGTCTAGTGGTTTTCCCTACTTTCTTCAATTTAAGTCTGAATTTGGCAATAAAGAGTTCATGATCTGAGCCACAGTCAGCTCCCAGTCTTGTTTTTGCTGACTGTATAGATCTTCTCCTTCTTTTCCTGCAAGGAATATAATTGATCTGATTTCGTTATTGATCATCTGGTGATATCCATGTAGAGTCTTCTCTTGTGTTGTTGGAAGAGGGTGTTTGCTATGACCAGTGTGTTCTTTTTGGCAAAACTCTATTAGCCTTTGCCCTGCTTCATTCTGTACTCCAAGGCCAAATTTGCCTGTTACACCAGGTGTTTCTTGGCTTCCTACTTTTCCATTCCAGTCCCCTATGATGAAAAGGACACTTTTTTGGGGTGTTAGTTCTAAAAGGTCTTATTAGAACTGTTCAATTTATTCAACATCACTGGTTGGGGCATAGACTTGGATTACTGTGATATTGAATGGTTTGCCTCCCATCTTCCAAAAAAACATAAAACACCACCACCACCACCACCTCTCATAGCTAAGCATCTCCAGCAGGTGTGTTCATTAGTTACTCAGTTGCATCTGACTCTTCACAACCGCTGGGCCTGTAGCACACCAGGCTCCTCTGTCCATGAAATCCTCCAGGCAAGAATACTGGAGTGGTTTGTCATTCCTTTCTCCAAGGGATCTTCCCAACCCAGGGATCGAACCCATGTCTCCAGCATTGTAGGTAAATTCTTTACTATCTGAACCACCAGGCAAGTACTGCCATCTTTTCAATCCTCTCCTCTAGCTCAGCAGACAGGTTCTTGGAGCTGCCTCCACTATTTCACCTCCCTGTCCATTCTCAGGACAATTTGGCATCTGGCTGTTTCAATTTTATTAATCAGGTCAGTGATGACCTCTTGTCTGCAAAATGTCAAGGGTGCTTTTGAATCCTTACAGCATTAGAACCTTAGACAATGACTACATCCCACAGCAACTGGATATATGTTTTCTGCCATCATGCTGGAAGTACAAGGACAAGGAAGAAGGTTCATGTGGTTTCTGTATGACTTCTCTTGGCTTCTGAGACTCTATTTGCCCTTGGCTCTTTTTCTACCTCCTTGACCTCCCTGTCTCAATGTCTGTCTCTTCTGTTTAACAGTTGATTTTCCCTAGGATCCCATCATTAAGGCTTGATTTCACTCCCTCTCCTCCCTGCAGGCTCATGATGGGTGTTCAGCCTGTGCAGTTATCTATGCTCAGAAGAGTCCTGCCTTAGACAGACGCTCTGGGGTTGCCATCTTGAAATTCCTAACTTTTGAACAAGGGCCTCTGCCTTTTTGTTTTGCACCAGATCCCACAAATTTTACAATCTGTCCTTCTCCAGGCTGTCTCATCTACCACCAAGAATCCCATTACCACCTGTGACTGACTAACTCTCTTGGTGTTAGACCTAGTAGAGAATACTAACCTCTTCCTCTGAGAAATGTGTCTTAAAACTCTAACTGCTCTAAACTTCTTAGCAACCCTGATATTTATGAGCTATTCTGAGCTTCTGGCTTTCTGCCCCCAAATGTCTTTACCCTTTCTTTCTGCAGGTAAGGCCACAGTTTTCCTCAGGAAGCAGCCTTGAGTCTCTTTTAGCAAATGAACAAGAGTTTGATTGTGTCTCTGCAGGGCTGTGGTGGTGAGCAAGGCTCAGATGACATTGTCTTGGAAAATGTTCAAAGTGGATTTTTACTCATCAGTCCCTTCCAGGGCTATGGGAAAATCTTTAAAAATGTTTCTGTGAAATGTCTGTCATGAATCTATCAGCCTCGATTAGCTGTAAAATGCGCCACCGGGTAACCCAACCAACAACAGTGGCAGGAAGTTATTTGATTAAAACTAACAATTCTCAAAACCTCTCCTTAATCATGCTTATAGTAAAGAATGGTTAGTTTCAAGTGAGTTTTATGAAAAAGTTGGTTACCAGAATCTCATGACTTCTGCTCTTGATTAACCTGAGGGATCCAGACAGAGTAAAAAGACAAAGTAGGTAATTACATAGTTAATCCACTGGGGGATTATAAGCAGAGAAAAAATATGGGAGACCCTCATAAGTTAATGATCACTCAAGAAAACAGGTTTGCTTAATCATAAAACCAAGCAGGCTTGCTTAGCAACAAAACCACGCAATAGAAGCAAATGATATGCCCCAAACAATAAAACAAGGGTGGAATAAGACTCATATCTGCCCAGTGAGCTCAGTAAGTTAATGATTCCTAAGACGTGCTCTCCGGGCACACTAAAAGCAAAAGAATAAGGGAAGGACGTTATACTGAAACTTGCGACGATTTACCATTTTTAGCATGTTACCACCACATTTTTGCTTATTTCCATTGTGCTGTGATAACTCCTGGCTTGACCACACAGGGACAAGAAAACTCCCCTACCCAACATGGAGGGGGAGCTCATGATGGAAGCTTGACGTCTACTCCAGAACAAAGAAGAAGGTAGTCCTCTTCCCTTCTCCACGCCTCCTTTGACTGTAAGACTCTAGTCCACTAAGCTTTCTGGGTGCAGAACCCTCTCACCCACCTGCATGTAAGCCTCACAAGTGTCCTGTTCTAATAAATCACTTTTTACCTATCAGTTTGCCTCTCACCAAAGTATTGCTGCTCCAAGACATAAAGACCCCTAGCTCCTCGGAGCCTCCTGAGACACATTTCTGAAGTTCCATGAGCAGATGGGAAGATATTACTTCCATTTCTCTGTGACAGAGGCTATGTGTCCAGTTAATCTGAGAGTGATTTTGTATCATGGGTGTTAGTTGCTCAGTCATGTCTGACTCTTCATGACCCCATGAAACTGTAGCCTGCCAGGCTCCTCTGTCCATGGGATTCTCCAGGCAAGAATACTGGAATGAGTAGTCATTCTCTCCTCCAGGGGATTTTCTGGACCCAGGGATCAAACCCAGGTCTCCTGTATTGCAGGTGGATTTATTACCATCTGAGCCACCGTGGAACTTAGCCTTGTTTTCTGCCACTAGTAACAGAAATCTGTCCTTGCCAACCCTGACGTTTGCAACGCCATTAAAATTGTGATCTATACTAGCTTAAAAATAAAGACTCTTTTCCTGGTATCAGAGACAAAAGATGACAAAAAGTCATTAAAAGTGGCATTAGTTTATATTGTTCTTTTCATATTTCTCTGAAAATTTATAGAAAATGCAAAGATGGCTGATGGAAGACTAATTATTCTCAAAATCTTCTTGTTCCTCAAATAAAATATTGGAGTAGTAAACCCAAACCTATAGTTTTGTTTTTTGGTTTTTCTTTTTGAAAAGCAAGTTAACATAATAATCTGAAGAAATATTACGCCAAGATAACAGGCCATTAATGTTGAGGGGATTATACATTAGTGAATCCCGGTAACTATTCTTTTCTCGTTGTCCTTGGAATGCTATCCCGGAAATGAAGCTCTTCATCCCTACTCCAAATTCTCTTTCTTGTTACAAGCAGTCTGAAATTGTGATGATACTAAAGAAAGAAAGAAAAATCTTCCAGAGCCCGTCTTCTAGATCTGGTCCCTGCCTGTATCTCCTAATGACTCATCTATGATGTTTCAGATCCAACCCTTGCTCCAAAACCTTCTGCAAGTGATGTCAGTCTCCTCTGTTCAGTGGTCCTCACTTCTGTCACATCTTGAGGGTAACCTATGGGAAACTGAAAAGATCTTCAGAGCCAGGTAGCATCAAAAGAGCAGACACTGCAGCAGCAGCTCAGGCACACCTGAGAAGAAGGAAACTTGCACAAAGGTTTTACAGACGACATCTTCGTCCACATCATACTGTTACCTGCAATTCCCTCTTAATCCATAGCTTCCTGCCCACAGCACATCTCACTCCCAGTTACAGAGTGGGGGCTATTGTCTAGAGAGATAATAGACAGCATCATTTGGATGTTCACTTCAGTGCCCCGCTCTGGGTTTCCTTTTATCCACGTGTGGGCCATTGGCCTCTGGAGATCAGGAATACCACCCAACAGGACTAAAGGTGTCAGTACTGCCGGGCACTCCTGACCTCTGGGAGCTCACTGTGCCCTTTACCTTCATGCCTGTTCTCCCCCGGCCTGCAGGAAGCATTCATCAGCATGAAAGCAGTGTGTATCCAGGCTACCTGCACGTCGTGGGCAAGGAGCGCTGACTTGCTGTGTGTTGATCATACACAAAGTCCATAAGACGCACTGAGTTTGTCAGAGAGCTCCCTGTTCAGCTCAGGATAACGCCGGACTTGAGGGAAGTTGTCCTCCATCCTGGGAACGTTTTCCTTATGTCTTTTATGAGTAAATGTGATACAGAGAAGATATTATTGCATAGAGGCTTACACTCAGAGACTAACAGGAGGAGAGAGGGCCTCAGACAGGGCTGAATTTAAGATCCCCCGCATCATAGGCTGGAGGACCAGAGCAGCACCCTCTCACTGTTTTGTGCCAGATCTTGCCCACACCTGACGGTCTTCGAATGCATTCTGCTCTCTCATGCTGCTGGGTCTCCACATCTGTGATGCCTGCTACTCGGAACATCCTTCTCCACCTGGCTAAATCCTATACCCTTGGACAGTTCAGCTCTCCTGGAATTAGCCCCCGTTGACCCTCCAGACTGAGACAGATATCTCTGTTCCTTTTCTAGTCTTATTTAGGGAATAGCTCCCTCCGTCAGCTCTGATTAGTTAGGTCATTGTGCCTGGTTTGGCATATGTGAGTAACTGAGAGAAGGAAAGGAAATGGAAGGAAGAAAGGAAAGAAAGAAGGGAGGGATGGCAGGGTCGGGGAGGGAAGGAGAAAGGGAAGGAATGAAAGACGAGAAGGAAAGCATAAATGAAGAGACGAGAAAAGCAGGCAGGGCATGCTGAACTCTCAAACCTGCTGTCTCTAAACACGTTTAATTTTGGGAATTCCATTTCTAAAGAGTGTCACCCAGGTGAACAGCCAGTGGGGACTGTTAACAGATGCATCTACCCAACAAATCTGTTTTCTTCATGTGCAATTCAGAGATAAGCAATAATGGTCTCTGATTCAACCACTATTACTATCTCTATTAAAATATAACCCTTCACTAAGATCCCACACCTTCAACTAAACACTAATATCTGTCTTTGTCTAAGTAACAACCCTTAAAGAAAGATGCAGTTGAGAATTCATTTCATGCAAGGTAAGCATTGTTTGGATTCTCAAGGAAATGAAAGGGCAGAGAATTTAGGCTTGATATGAATCGCTGCCAGCCTCTGCTTCCACGAGCCCTCCCCACCCCCTATCAGCTCTGACCAGGATATCAGAAGTGAGTGAGCCAGTTAGACATGGAAAACACACTTATGGTTACCAAAGTGGGGAAGGGGGTGCATGTAATTTAGGAGGTTGGGACTGACATATACACTACTATATATAAAATAGATAACCAACGTGGACCTACTGCATAGCACAGGGAACTCTACCCACTATCTTAAAATAACCTAAAGGGAAAAAAAATCTGTAAAAGAATATATATGTATGTATACGTGTGTGCGTGTGTGTGTAACTGAATCACTTTGCTGTACACGTGAAACTAACACAACACTGTAAATCAACTATACTTCAAAAAAAAAAAAAATACAGAGCACCGTGAGAGTGGAAGTGTTAGTCATTCAGTTGTGTCCGACTCTTTGCAGCCCCATTGACTGTAGCCTGCCAGGCTTCTCTGTCCATGGAATTCCCCAGCAAGAATACTGGACTGGGTTGCCATTCTCTTCTCCAGGGGGTCTTCCTGACCCAGGGATCAAAGCCAAGTCTCCTCCATGGCAGGCAGAGACTTTACCAACTGAGCCGGCAGGGAAGAGTCACAGAGCACCATAAGAACATCAGTTTCCAAATAAAAACACTAACATTGCCAAAAAAGAAAGGAAAAAAGAAGTGAGTGGGTTGAGACTCTGAGCCCGGGAGTTGGTCTCCAGGACCCAGAGGGTGAGCCTTGGACATGTATGTACATAGTTTCTGATTCGAATGAATCTTCCCTGAGACCCGTCACCTGTTTGATTGAGGCTCTCGATAGTTTGCCTAACTCTGGCCAGCCTCCCCTCGCGGGCAGCTTAGTTCTGTGCTCTGAATCCAGGGCCACCCGCTGAGGTCCTGCTCTTGGCAGATTTCTCACTCAGAACCCTAAGAGTGCTCCCCGCCTGAGACGGAGGGCCATCCACCCCACCGGTCCTGCCCAGATCCTCCCCTGGCTTGAACGGCCTTAAATGCTGTGCCAGGGTGAGCAAGCCCAAGCGCCGTGCTTCAGGCATGGAGATTAGACTGACTCTCAGCTAAGGGGCCGAGCCCACAGCTGGCTTGATTCTGCCATCACGGTTGTGTCCTGCCCTGTCTCCCTCTGTGTCTCTGCCCACTCAGGCCTTTGAGGTGGCACCCTGAAGCAAAGCCAAGCTCGCCAAAGCTATGAAAATCTCCTAGAAGATGATGCAATCGGTTATTAGGCAGATGATTTGTCAACATTTATGAAATAACATGTCCTTACCATAGCAACATTCCTCCCATCAATTCAGAAATAAGATCCAGAAGAGTGAGGAGCTGAGAAGGTCTCTGTGCTTGATTCAGAAAAGGAAACAGCATGAAACCGAATGAAATCTGTAGGCAGAATGCTGTCAAGAGCTAGAGACAATAATCAAGAATTTAGTAAGATAATAGAATCCTCATCATCTCCTCTCGTTTTATATCAGTATTTATATCTACTTCTATATTTGTATCTGTAATTTGTTTCTCATAATGGTTAGCACTGAAATGCTCAATGTGAAATATGTTAATATTAAAATCAGCTTGATGTCATCCCTGGTACTGTGAATGAAATACACATGATAAAAGAACACAGATGCAGGGCTAAGACTTAAAGTCACCACACCCTCACCCCTGATTTTCACTCCAGTGCCCCCGATTCCCATTGTCAACCTGCCCAGAGCCTTCTGCTCTGCCCCACACACTCAGCACAGTCCCACTTTAAAAGACTCTTCAAGGGCCTTTCCTGGTGGGCCAGAGGTTAAGAATCTGCCTGCCAGTGCAGGGGACATGGGTTCTACCCCTGGTCCAAGAAGATCCCACATGCCATGGAGCAAGTAAGCCACAGCAAATGAAGCCCCCAAGTTCTAGAGCCCATGATCCACAGCAAGAAAAGCCTCCGTGATGAGAAGCCAGCAACTAGAGGAAGCCCAGGCAGCAACGAAGACCCAACCCAGCCAAAAATAAACAAATAAATAAAATGAAAGAGTTCTCAGGCAGAGTCTTGCCTTCTGGTCTGGCTAATGAGTTCTGGAGCCCACTGGGCACTCTGGTTGGCATTCTGTCCCAGGCATAGCAGAAGGGCATCCTCCAAGTCCCCTCCCTCCCAACATCCCCCCCCAGACCAACATCCTCAGACCCCATGGAGTCTCAGCTCCCCTGAGACTAAGGCATCTCAGCTAGGAACCCCTCACTCCCCCTCCTTTATGGATGCTCCATGGAGACTGTCCAGCCATACAGGGAACAGAATGCACAGTTTATTTTCTGTTGAAACAGGTTGTTTTGAGAGGACAAGCCCTTTCCTCTGAAAGCTTTCAAGCACATTTGCACAAACACAAGTTTTTAAACAAAGTTGGAGCCAGGTCTCCTCACACCTTGGAAAAGCTGTCTGGCCTCGGGGTGACTCATTCAGCCCACTGTGCAGTGGGGAGTTTATAATAAACAGCACCTGCCTTCCGAGGCCCTGAGAGGCTTGGCTGGCTCTTCCATTGTTTCTGTTGCCGCAGCGTGTGTATCTCCTGCTTCACTAAAGGGCAACTCTGTGAATCTGAGTCACCCGTGTGCGCACACATGCTGATAAAATTATATGCAAGTCATGTCTTCCTAGCTTGGCAATTAGGTAATTAATTGAGAGCCAGGGTAAACAGTTGAGACTAACGTCTAAACTGCATTAATTACTGTTTATGAAACTCGGTGACAAGCCGATGGGGCAAGGTGCTATCTAAGTGGAGGATATTATTACTACTCTTGAGCTGCAGTTGTCAGAGGAGGTGGGAGCAGGGAGGGCTTGGGAAGTTCACTCAGGGGTCCTGGGTTCCTGATGCTGCCAGGTACCCATTTCGGCATTTGAAAGGAAGTCATTTCATTTGTAAATCTAATGCAGTGTGCAAAGTCATTAAAATACTTAAGATTCTTTGAAACTTGATAGGTGGGGTAACTAGAAGCTAGCTGATAGATGGTCTAACTAGAGCATGAATAATCCAAGAGTGGGGTAACAGCACTCATGGTACACAAATCAAGATGGGTTCCAACAACACATCAGTGTCCAGTCAGGGGTTGTCCCTTAAAATAGTCACTCTGGAAGGTTTTGCTGCTATCAGTTGAATCCAAGAAATATTTATTGAATACCAACTGTGCTGGGCACTTATGGGAAGAAAAAGATGAAAAAATACCCATTTGCCAGAAGGCCGTGATCTTGCTGTGGAGCTGAGACATGAACACAGACAGCTCAGGCCCTGGGATCAGAGCTGCAAAGTTCAGAAAAGATACTAAGGTGGCTAAGCAAGGAGGTTAGTCCGAAGTGTGGCTGGGGCATCAGGGAAGCTTCATGAAAGAGTTGTAGCTTGATAAAAGCTTTGAAAAACAATACTATTGGGGGTTTTTTTGGTGGTGGTTGGGAAAGAGGCAGAGAGGTAATGGGAGGAGATGGAAATGCATTAGAAGCAGAGGAACCAATGCCAGGAAAGCTTATCAAGTACCCTGGGAGCTAGTCCCCACTTCCCTTCCCTACCCCCATTCACAGCCCATCCAAATCTTCACCATCTGTGAAGGCATGACTGGAGGCCCACCACTCCCTTCGGTTGAGGACTATGTTTATCCAGGGTGTAGACGGCGACAAGGCCAGGCAGGCAGGTAGCTGGGAAGCAGGACTGAAGTCATTGAGACGTAGGAGGGTTCGGCAGAAGCTACAAGTGTCAGCAGGCAGAGGTCGAAACCTAAACCACTAATTCATCCGCTTATGTTTTTCATTCAAAAGACACGTGTCTACCCTGTTTTTGGCAGCGTGCTAGCTCTTGGGGAGAATAAAGGAAAGTAATAAAGGTTCCCTGTCCTCAAAAAGCTGGGATAGGCAAAGGCAGTAGGACATGGACCCAAGTGAGTAATAGCAGACAAGCAGGGGCTCTGAGATGGGATGACCAAGTCCCCATAGGGCCACACTGGACAGAGGTGAGGGGTCCTTGAGCGTCAGACAGGCAGGCCCACGGGCTTTATGAGGGACAGGAACGGCCTGGCAGGATGGAGCGGGGCTCTGCAGCTCTGCCAGAGGTGGGGTTCCTCACTTGCCCATGTGAATGGCCCTGGCTGTGGATTAGGGGGTGGAGGTGCGCTGAGACCCTAGCCAGAGTGTATAATTTGGAGCCTGACATTTGTAAAAGTTATCTTCAATGTTCATGAATGGGAAACAGAAAGAAACTCATTTTCCGTTAATAAAACTTGTAGGGAATTGTCTGGTGGTCCAGTGGTGAGGACTCCACGCTTCCATGGCAAGGGGCACGCATTTGATCTCTGGTTGGGTAACTAACATCCCACAAGTCACGTGGCATGCCAATTTTATATATATATATATAGAAACATGTTCGTTTACTAATCAACACTCTCTGAATGCCCCAAGCCGAATCAACAATCTCAAAATGGTTGTCAAGTCTTCTTCCACTTTTCTAAAAGAATCTATTCTCAGATTTCTTCTGATCTGAGTACTTCTGGAGAGACACAATGATTGATTGAATGTGTAGACAGTCACTCTCTGAAACAGTGCTAAGCCATGCATTGCTTGGTTTCAGGGTTTCAGCTCACTGCGAAACTTAAGCCGATTTGTCCCGAGTTTATCTCAAAATTCTCAGTAGTCATGGTAGCATCGGAAAAAGCTGTTTTAAAATTTTTCTTCCCTCAGGCCCTGTCAGACTTCAGTGACAAAGGACCAACTTCTATTTCACCAGCTGGAGGAGAAGCTGTGCAGAGACCTAAGTTAATAAGCCCAATGGTTTAAATTTATCTTAGTGATGCTCTATGTCCTCTTCTGATTTGCCCATGGGGAGCTGCCTAGGTGGCCTGCCCTTTCATCTAGCCATTGCTTAAGAAGAATTCCTGTCTTGGAAGAAAGCAGAAATGAGATGGGAGGGCTGTCTGCCCTTCACTCCTGGGTAAGTGGCGTGGAATGCTTGGAGAACAGGAAAAGGGTGATCTCTGAGCCCTCAGTACACCCATGGCCTGCTCCCACCCTCCCCTTGGAGTGGAAAGCACTCTGGGGTCCCTCACAGATGCTTTAGCAGGAAAGTAAGAGTTCTGGCCTTACTCACACTTGCCATTGAACAGGGTCCGATGACAACAAGAACCTTAAGTATGAAGACTTCTCTTTCTTTTCAGACAAACAAGCCCTGAATTTATATATCCCAACAAATGCTGGGTCTCCCAAAAGAGTCACCTTGAGGAGTTCTCCAGTTAATCTCAAACTGCTGACCTTTTTCTAAATATAATTTGAAACTCCTCATGTGGAATGGCCATTAAAATCCATGTCACCTTCTTTGACCATTTATAATGGAGTTAGACTCTGACCCTAGGTTAATGAGTTGCAAAGTAACGTCGATGGTAAACACAGTCACCCAATGCTTATCTAGCCTGGGACACCTGAGCTACAGTGAGAAGAGCTAAGACAGTGCAGCAAGTGCCAGAATACTGAAATGTGCTGTAATCAAAGGTTAAAAAAAAAAAATACTAAGATGGCATAGAGGAAGCCGGTAATTAATTCTGGCTAAAGTCATCAGAAACTATTTGTGAAAAAGTTTCCCTTTAAAAAGTGCTTTGAACGTTGGTAATGGTTTTTATTTTGAGGGAGTGGGTTTTGCAAAACAAAAATGAGTTTCTTGGGCACACAAAGGTGGGAAGAAAACAGTTGGGGAGAAAATCAAGGAGGGTAAGTGGTTTTTTTTCCCTTTTCTTTTAGTGATGGGAAAAAAAAAAAAAACTTATCAAAGAATAGCAGGTGCCTGGCTCAGCACCATGAGGAAAATCATTTCTGTAGTTCTAGGGATGTGAGTCAAGGTCAAAGGCACCCGGGGATGGAGTCTCAGGGTGGTCAGGAGGCTGTTCTTAATGGAGGAGGTGAGTTCCCAGCAGAGTCTGTGGCCTCGCAGAGCCCAGCCCTCCACCCGGAGCCTTCTTTCCTTCTGCTTCATTCTCACTTCCTACAACCTCCCCTCAGGTCTGAGCTTAGAGGTTGGTGGCCGAACTGAGAAGAGCTGTTCTCTGCCCTCTTAGGTAGTTGTTGGTCAGTTGCTCAGTCATGTCTGACTCTTTGCACTGCGCCGCCAGGGAATTCCCATCCCAGATTGCTTTGGGTTGGTGCCTTCTCAGCCCAGACACAGCAGTCAGCGTCCTCACTAGCTGCGAGTCTAATGCAAGCGCCAGCACTGTCTGTGTAGGGTAACACCCTCCATAGAGGATTTCGGGGATCAGCGAGGCTGGTGTGTGCTCAGTTGCTCATCAGTCGTGTCCGACTCTTTGCAACCCTGTGGACTGTAGCCCGCCAGGCTCCTCTGCCCATGGAATTCTCCTGGCAAGATCACCGAGTGGGTTGCCATGTCCTCCTCCAGGGGATCTTCCCAACCCAGGGATCAAACCTGGGTTTCCTGCCTTGCAGGCGGATTCTTTACCACTGAGCCACAGTGGGCCTTGGCATTTGTAGGCTGCCTGGCAGCTATGTTTGGAGAATATCCAGTTTTACAGACCTTGCATCTTCAAGAAAGAGTATAAAAACTTATCTACTTCTTTAAAGACAAGGTATAGTGTGAGACCCCTTCTTCACCCATCAGACCTACTTCTGGTAGACTTTATTGGACACCAGAGAAATAATACACTGTCAATGGGTTTTTGTAAGTGCAGGGGCAGAACCATCAGCTTTCAAAGGTGGAATTATTTGTAAGATTGTGACCTTTGTCAGAAGTAGTACCACGGATGACCACTGTAACGTCCTTTGGCATTCAGTGGGGCAGAGGTCCTAAAGGTTTCTCATCAAGCCTGCAGCATAATTGTGACCGATGTTCCTGGAATTTTAACCTAAGTCGGGTTGTCTGGTCTTCCCAGCAGTTTCGTGAGAATCCCAAATCCTTTTATTAAACCCTTTTTATGCTTTATCAGTGTGAGTTGACATCTGTTACCTTCAACCAAGGATCCTGTCTGATGCACATATATAGATCCAGAATTGATGTAAAATCTCAACTTGAGGAATAAAAACTTTGAGGAAACCAAGATTTTATAAATCAGTTCAATTCATTACTGGTTTCTCACCAAATATTAAAGGAAATTTCATTTTACTCAAGAAAACGTCTAGTAATCTCCTTTCACCATCTCTCTTTCTATTTCTTCATTCGCTTTTGCGGGGGTGGGGGGCATGCTGCACAGCCTGTGGAATCTTAGTCCCCAGACCAGGGATTGAGCCTGTTCCTTCTGCAATGAAATCATGGAGTCTTAACCAACTACTGGACTGCCTCTTTATTTCTCACACAGACAGTAATGCCAACCAAAATCTCCCTTCTCTCTCAGACTTCCCCAAATTCGCTGTCCACCCACCCAATTTGCCCCACCTTTCTTCTTATCCCCATCATCTTCCAATCAGCTCTATTCAACTCTCTTCCCCTGTAAACCCTTTGATGTTTTCAATGTGTGTCTCATCAAGTCAGTCTGGACTCTTTTCATTCTCCCCTCACTTATCAGCCCTGTTCCACTGAGAAAAAGCTGCAGAAAAACATCCTGTATAATTCCAGAGAAACCATGAAGCCAAGTTAAAAATTCTAGTCTCATCTAATCCAACTGAGGTCAGTAAATTGCTCGAAGTTAGCAGGAGTTGGTCAGAGACTGGACCAGAATCCAGGGATGCACATGGTCAATGGAGAGTATTTTCTACCAGACCTGCTCTGCAGATGCCCCGGATGACTGGAGCATCTTGGAGTTCTCCATGCAACCTTGGACCAGGCCAACATGTGCTCAGCTTCTAGGGGAAGATCAGGTTGAAAATCCTCAGGATGTGGTCATGTGGTCATGCATACAGAAAAATATTCTGAAAGAATAGAAGATAAGCTCCATATTTTCCCCACTGATATATTCCAAATATCTAGAACAGGGCCAGGCATGTCAGAGATTTTTAATACATATCTGTTGCAGAATGGGGATTTCCCTGGTGGTCCAGTGGTTAGGACTCCGAGCTTCCACTTCAGGATTCAGTCCCTGCTTGGGAAACTAAGATCTTGCATACCAAGAGGCGTGGCCAAAAAAACCCAAAAAGCAGAATGAGAGGATGGGTCAGGCTGATTACAGCAAAGGGGTTATTGGAAGGCTGGGCCAACTGCAGGCTCTATGGAAATATATAGGGAAAAGGAACTATATATATATACACATAGGGAACTATAAATACACAGTTTCATATGCATGTGTCTGGTTGGCTTATTCTCAAAGGGGATACAAATTTACTTAGACAGCTTTAATAGTTTTTTTTCTTCTAATACCCAGAGAAGTAAGAAAGCATGTTGTTCATCTAATCACTCACTTTCTCCTTCATTTATTCAATAATTTTTTTTAGCATTAGCTACAGAAATGGTACTAAATTTTATGGCTCTTCTTTTGAAAAAAATAGGGTTAAGCACCATACTAGAAGAGAAAGCCACTCAAAAATCTTTAAAATAATTGGTATAAGTAGCTTCTGAGACATATGTAACTCTTTAGTTACATAACTAAAATCTAGTTGCATAACATAACTCTTTGCATATCAAATTCAGTGGCTTCAGTGAAAGGGATTCAAGACCTAGGAGTTAATGTTATCCCTCAGCTGTCCAATGAGAATCCACATCAGATATGGCCAAATTAACAATGTCTCTATTTTTAAATATTTCTTTTGTACTCAGTCCTGTCCAACTCTTGTGACCCCATGGATTGTAGGCCACCAGGCTCCTCTGTTGATGGAGTTTTCCAGGTGAGAATACTGGAGTGGGTTGCCATTTCCTGCTCCAGGGGATCTTCCTGACCCAGGGATCTAACATTGACAGATGAATTCTTTACCAATGAGTCACCCAGGAAGCTCCCCAAACATTTCTTACCTAAATTTCTATCCTTTGGTGTTTAGAGACCCTCATACAAAAATGCATATGTTCAGTTATTCATCAGAGCATTTATCAAATGTCTATTATGCACTAGTATTTGGAGGAAAAAAGGAACTAAGACACAGTCTTTGCCCTCAGCAGGCTCCCTGTCTGGCAGGAGATGGCACATGAACAGATATCTTGGCCGGTGTAAAACCAGTGAAGGAGACAGTGTGCCCTAAGTTTCAGAGCTGGGAGAAGATTCACTTCTACCGATTCAAAGACTTGTTTCCATTTGGGAAAACTGGATAGCTACATGCAAAAGACTGAAATGAACCCTAACCTTACATCATATTCAAATATCAACTCAAAGTGGATAAGATGTGAAGGTAAGACCTGAAACTATAAAACTCTTAGATGAAAACAGGGAAAAGAACATAACGTTTGTCTTGGCAATGGTTTCATGAGTATGACACCAAAAGCACAGACAACAGAAATAAAAACAAGCAAGTGGAATTACATTGAACTAAAAAGTTTCCACACAGCAAAGAAAACAATTAACAAAGTGAAAAGACAACCTAAGGAACAGGAGAAAATATTTGTAAATTACATATCTGATCAGGGTTAATATCTAGAAAAATAAGTGACTCTCACAATTCAACAGTAAAAATCTAATAAACTGATTTTTAAAAGGGTTAAGGACTTAAACAGGCATTTCACCAAAGGAGACAAACAAATGGCCCACAGGTACATGAAAAAAATGCTCAGCATCACTAATCATGGAAATGCAAATCAAAACCACAATGAGATATTACCTCACACCTGTCAGGTTGGATGTCACCAACAAAAGACAGTAGGTGTTGGTGAGAATGTGAAGAAATGGAAAACCCTGTTCACTGTTGGTAGAGATGCAAAACGGTGCAGCCACTATGGAAAAGAGTATTGAAGTCCCTCAAAATATTAAAACTAGAAATGCCCTCTGATCCAGCAATGTCACATCTGGATATTTATCCAAAAGAACGCAATCAAGATATCAGAGAGATATCTGTACTTCCATGGTCTTTGCAGTGTGATGATTCATAACAGCCGTAAATGTCTACTGATAGATGAATGACTAAAGCAAGTGTGGTAAATACATGCAATGGAATAGTATCAGGCTTAAAAAAGAAGGAAATTCTGCCCCATGTGACAACATGAATGAATCTTGAGGGCATAATGCTAAGTGAAACGAGCCAATCTGAGAAAGACAAATACTGTGTGATTCCACTTGTATGAGGTATTTAAATAGTCAAGATCATAGAATCCGAGCAGGAAGGTGATTGCCAGGGACTGGGAAGAAAGGAAAATGGGGAGTTACCAATCAATGGGCACAAAGTTTCAGTTAAGTAACAAGAATAAGATAAGCTCTAGAAATATGCTGTATGACATTGTACCTATGTTAACAACAGTGTACTATGCATTAAAATTTTTGTTAGGAGGTGAAATATGACTCAGCCACAGAAAGGAATGAAATAATTCCATTTGCAGCAGCCTGGTTATGATACTAGATGAGATAAGTCAGAAAGAGAAAGATAAAAACCATATGATAGCACTAATATGTGGAACCTAAGCTATAACACAGGGAGCTTCCTGGTGGTCCAGTGGTTAAGATTTTGCCTTCCAATGCAGGGGATGCAGGCTCAGTCCCTGGCTGGGATGCTGAGACCCCATATGCCTCTCAACCAAAAAACCAAATCATAAAACAGACAGAATATTGTAACAAATTCAATAAAGACTTTAAAAATAAGCCACATCAAAAAAAATCTTAAAAAACAAAATACAACACAAATGAACTTATCTATGAAACAAAAACAGAGTCACAGACATAGAGATCAGACTTGTGTTTGCCAAGGAATGGGGGAGGGAAGGATTGGGAGTTTGGGATTATCAGACACAAACTAGTATATATAGGCTGGATAAACAACAAGGCCTCACAGTATAACACAGGGTACTATATTCAATATCCTGTGATAAGCCATAATGGAAAATAATTTAAAAAGGAATGTATACATATATAACTGATTCACTTTGCTATACAGCATAAATTAACACAATATTGCAAATCAACTATACTTCAATAAAATACATTAAAAAATTTTAGGAGGGTAGACCTCATGTTAAGAATTCTTCAATTCATTTCAGTTCAGTCGCTCAGTTGTGTCTGACTGTTTGCGACCCCATGGACTGCAGCACACCAGGCTTCCCTGTCCATCACCAACTCCCAAAGACTACTCAAACTCATGTCCATCATGTCAGTGATGCCATCCAACTATCTCATCCTCTGTCATCCCCTTCACCTCCTGCCTTCAATCTTTCCCAGCATTAGGGTCTTTTCAAATGAGTCGGTTCTTTCATCAGGTGGCCCAAGTATTGGAGTTTCGGCTTCAGCATCAGTTCTTCCAATGAATATTCAGGACTGGTTTCCTTTTGGATTGACTGGTTGGATCTCCTTGCAGTCCAAGGGACTCTCAAGAGTCTTCTCCAACACCACAGTTCAAAGCATCAATTCTTCGGCGCTCAGCTTTCTTTATGGTTCGACTCTCACATCCATAGATGACTACTGGAAAAACCATAGCCTTGACTAGACAGACCTTGGTTGGCAAAGTAATGTCTCTGTTTTTTAATATGCTCTCTAGGTTGGTCATAACTTTCCTTCCAAGGAGCGAGCATCTTTTAATTTCATGGCTTCAGTCACCATCTGCAGTGATTTTGGGCCCCAAAAAATAAAGTCCGTCACTGTTTCCAATGTTTCCCCATCTATTTGCCAGGAAGTGATGGGACCGGAATTCTTACCACAATAAAAATTTTTTAAACTGTTAGCTAATTTTTATTTTTTAAAAAATCTTCATTTATTTACTTCTGCCTGTCCTGGGTCTTTACTGCCGCGCCCAAGTCTTCTCTCCTTGCGGCGAGCGGGGGCTGCTCTCTGGCTGTGGTGCACGGGCCTCTCACTGCAGCGGCTCCTGTGTTTGCAGAGTCTGGGCTCTAAGTGCGCTGGCTTTAGTACTTGCAGCACTTGGGCTCGGTAGTTGTGGAGCTTAGTCGCCATGGTGCCTGGCAGATCTTCCCCTTACCAGGCATCACATCTGTGTCCCCTGCATCGGCAGGCGATTCTTTACCACTGCACCATCAGAGACACTCTAGTTAATTTTTTGTAATTCCTTTTTCTTCTTTTCCTCTTGTCTGCCAGAAAGTTTGGAGTTAAGGCCTCTGCTCAGTAGTTTCCTTCTAGTTCTAGATTTCTGAGATTCCCATGCTCCCTATTCCATTACTCAGAGCTTAATCCACACATGTCATTTAAAGAGTTTTATTGTACTTGTGCTTTTAACATTTTTGGAAGTAGGCAGGGCATCGGTGGAAAAGAAATGAATGCCTCTCAGAGGCACTACAGCGATGAAGGCATTAAAACCCAAGCTGCCTATTCATCAAATTTGTGGCTCTCTGAACACTTTTGCAGGAACTGAATTGTTCAAGACTTTAAAAAGCCATAGCTGTATTTTGGACTTCTAGTGGTATTTGCTTCAGGAGTTGAAACTGGAGGTAGTTGAGCCGGTGGAAAATGCTTAGCTCATCTGCATGGCACCGTTGTGACCAAGGGGCAGAGTGCAGAGAGGCAACATAGGGAGCACCGGGCCTCCTTTGGAAACTTACCTGCCCCGTCTCTTGCCTCCAGTGGACTGGGCACACTTGTCTGCTGTCCCCCAGCATCCTGTCTGGAAGGCCAGGAGCACACCGTTCATACTTGTAACCCTGGCACCTAACAGCGCCTGACTCAGGAGACACACACAATGAGAGAACACACCTGCCACGTTCCTTCTGAGCTCATTGCTCCTGGGCTCTGGCCATGATGACGGTGCTGATTCAGACAGGGAGACAAAGAGGGGAGCAGGGCGGGGCAGTGGGGCATTTAGCTCCTGAAGTGTTGGCTGTGAGAGGCAGGCCACCCAGATGGAGACATAAATATAGATTGTTGGAACAAAATAGAAAGTCCGGAGGTAAATCCACGCACCTATGGACACCTTATCTTTGAAAAGGAGGCAAGAATATACAATGGAGAAAACACAGTCTCTTCAACAAGTTGTGCTGGGAAATCTGGTCAATTATGTGTAAAAGAATGAAACTAGAACACTTTCTAACACCATACACAAAAACGAACTCAAAATGAATTAAAGACCTAAATGTAAGACCAGAAACTATAAAACTCTTAGAGGAAAACACAGGCAGAACACTTTTCGACATAAATCACAGCAAGATCTTCTATGACCCACATCCCAGAGTAATGGAAATAAAAGCAAATGTATATAAATGGGACCTAATTAAACTTAAAAGCTTTTGCACAACAAAGGAAACTCTAAGCAAGGTGAAAAGACAGCCCCCAGAATGGGAGAAATAATAGCAAATGAAGCAACTGACAAAGAATTAATCTCCAAAATATACAAGCAGCTTGTACAACTCAATACCAGAAAAACAAACAACTCAGTCAAAAAGTGGGCAAGAGACCTAAACAGACATTTCTCCAAAGGAGACATACAGATGGCTAATAAATAAATGAGAAGATGCTCAACATCACTCATTATTAGAGAAATGCAAATTAAAACCACAATGAGGTATCATCTCACACTGGTCAGAATGGCCACCAAAAAGTCTACAAATAATAAATGCTGGAGAGGGTGTGGAGAAAAGGGAACCCTCTTACACTATTGGTGGGAAGGCAAACTAGTACAGCCACTATGGAAAACAGTTTGGAGATTTCTTAAAAAACTGGAAATAGAACTGCCATACAACCCAGCAATCCCACTGCTGGGCATACACACTGAGGAAACCAGAATTGAAAGAGACACGTGCACCCCAATGTTCATCGCAGCACTGCTTATAATAGCCAGGACATGGAAGCAACCTGGATGCCCATCAGCAGACGAATGGATAAGGAAGCTGTGGTACATATACACATGGAATATTACTCAGCCATTAAAAATAATACATCTGAATCAGTTCTAATGAGGTTGATGAAACTGGAACCTATTAAATAGAGTGAAGTAAGTCAGAAAGAGAAAGACAAATACTGTGTACTAACACATATGTATGGAATTTAAAAGATGGTACTGACAATCCTACATGCAGGGCAGCAAAGGAGACACAGACATGAAGGGCAGACTTTTGGACTCAGTGGGAGAAGCCAAGGGTGGGATGATTTGCGAGAGTAGCATTGAAACATGTATATTGCCATATGTAAAATAGATGACCAGTGCAAGTTCGATGCATGAAGCAGGGTACCCAAAGCTGGTGCTCTGGGACAATCCAGAGGGATGGGATGGGGAGGGAGATGGGAGGAGGGGTTTAGGATGAGGGGGACACATGTATACCTTTGACCGATTCATGCATGGCAAAAACCATCACAATATTGTAATTATCCTTCAATTAAAATAAATTGATTAACCTTTAAAAAAGAAGAAAGAAATAACCACCCAGCTAGATTTGATCACTTTCTCCCCTGTATTTCCTACTTGCTCAGGAAGTTTGGAAGAAAGGACTTCCTAGGTGGTGCAGTGGTGAAGAATCTGCCTGCTTATGCAGGAGATGCAAGAGACGTGACCTTGATCCCTGGGTCAGGAAGATCCCCTGGAGTAGGAAATGGGAACCCACTCCAGTATTCTTGCCTGGGAAATTGCATGGACAGAGGAGGCTGGCGGGCTACAGTCCATGGGGTCACAAAGAGTCAGACACTCTTTTGAAGGTCAGGTGAACTTCCTAGACCCTACAGTGACCGAACCCTCACCCCTGCTCCCACACTCACAACCCTCCGTAGCTCCCAACGATCATGGAGAAACTCAAAACCAAGCCGGTGTCCTCAGTCTAGCCTCATCTGCTTCTCCAACCTGGCATGCTAACGCCTGTCATCTCCACCCTCACCCAGAGCAGATGCATTGCTGGACTCAATGGCAGTGGCTGCAGCCCCGCAGTGCACAGTCTGTTCGGTCACCCACAGCTCACTCATTCATTCACTAATGAAATTTTCACTCATTCCCTAGCAGTGGTTGAAGCCCAGTCCCGTCTCCAGGGCTTCACAGCTCTGCCTGACTCTCTGCAGGTGACTTAACCCCTCTGGCCTCAGCTTTTTTGTCTCTGATGTTCATATAAATAAGCCAAGGGAAGAAGGAATTTGGCACATGGGAGGGGTTCAATAAGCTTCTTCATTTCCTAAAGAGCCAGCCCCTCAGGTGTCTGAGGCCTGCTTGGCACCACGAGTCTCTCTTCATGGAAGGAGACGGCAGGGTCCCAGCCAGACTCCTGAGATGACAGGAAACTCCAGTGCCCCCCAGGGGTCTTCCTCCTGAGGGAGTAACGCTGCCTCCTTGGCAGTAGACTTCGCAGGGGGCACAGGTAGGTCTGAAGGAGATCACCTAGTCCAGTGATCTTGTTTTGAAAAAGGAAAAAGCTGGATCCTAACAGCGGGAGTTTAGCTGGTTGCAGAGTGAATACCATGCTTCTCAGTTTCTAAATCTAGCCCTGGTCGGCATCATCAAATACCTTCCTCACTGGAAAGACTTCACTACCTTTTTTTCCCACTACCTTTTTAAAGTATACAAATGTAAGCTGTTTCGAGACAGACTATGTTCTACTTATTGTTGAGCTCCTACCACCCAGAACAGTTCCCCATGCAGTGGGTGCTTGCCACGTGTATGTTGAGTGAATGAATGAAGAAATTGGACTCAGGTGTTGCAGGGTACTCAATCCTCCATGGGACTTCCAGGGCCCCCTCTAGGGGGTTTCCTGTTGTCAAGGTAGCAATGCATAGAAAGCCTCCATCTGGTTCAAGACCTAGAATCAATAGGCAAATGTGGGTGCCAGAGCTTCGCATCCATATGAAGTCATCGGGGGACTGCTGAAGCACTCCAATGTGGACACCAGGCCACTGCGTCCCCAGATAGAACACCTGCTAGGCATTCACAAGAAAGAACTTGACTGACTTGGAAAATGGCTCTTGACATGACACTTTCCAGAAAGGAGAGGTGTTTCTTGGCAGAGACATGACTGTAATTGCAAGAGACAACTAGTCATTATGGGCTGTCCTTTTCAAGACTCCAGAGTGGCTGCCAGATGTCCCGGCCACATGCTGATTTTTCCAGCCTTCTTTCATTAACAAACCTCAAGGAAACTGTGTGTCCAGGTGGCCTGGTTGCAAGTCTTTTTGATGGTTGTGTTTCTTGGTTAGGACATGACTGAAACACATTATCTCAATTGAATGGGAACCCACGGAAAAGCTGACCCCAGAGACCCAGAACACTTTTCTTGACTGGTAGGCAGAGTGCTGAGTCTGGGTCCCCGTGTTCTCCTCTAAGCCTGAATTCTTCCCTTAGGAAGCTGATCTGGGCTGACTGGCACTGTGCACCCTGAACTCAATCAATAAGAGTCATCCACAATAATTCAGAGCAAAGAGGAAACTGCGGTCCTGATGTTCCAGGCCTCCCCAGGGGCCACTTGTCCCCGAATCAGTGCTGACGGGGAATGCAGGCCTGGGGAGGAGTTCTGTCCTGAAGACCATCCTTGTCTAAACTCTCATCATCACCTTTTCCCCGTTCTTTGAGCCTGCGTGCAGAGTCCAGGGCACCTGGCCCCTGTGCCCAAGCGCTGGGGGAGCAGGACTGTCCTGAGGCTGGCCGAGCTCTCTCACTGGGCAACTGGAATGCCTCTGACCCCTTCAGTTCTCTCCTACCCCGAAGTCAGATGTCTGAAGTCTCTTTACTCATCCTTTGAATTTGTCCTGCTCTCTTTCCAGACTAACTGCTGAGAGGAGGCTCTCCGAAGCCGTGACCAGTGTTTCAGGGTGAGTCCACTGTTCATGTCTTTTCTACCGGGAGAGACAACACCTGGGACAGACCAAGCTTGTTCTCCAAGGCTTCTCACACACTGGGCCGTGGGGTGGGTGTCATTCTTAATTTTCCTCAGGACTTTCTTACTCTAAATAAGACATTCACTAAATAATGGCATTCACTTCTCCAAAATGACTCAGAGCCCAGGTGTGATGGTCATCGATGGCACCATGAAGGCAGCCAGCTTCTGGTGCAGGCTCCTTTGGGAGAAGGTATTTGGGGTTGCCTGGCTTAGAGTCGGAGAGGTCTGAGGTCTAAGAGGGTTGTTCCCTCAGCAGAGGCTGGTTCTGGTCTGTGATTTCACTATTTTCTCTTAGAGACACATGCAGCTTGTTTGTTTTTTCCCTAAATCAGAGGAGGACACAGCCTGGTAGTTTACTCCTAGATCTCTGAATATACCTTTGCTCCAGAAGTTCCCCAGGACTGGCTTGAAGGAGCCTTAGAGAGACAGAGGGAAAGAGCAGCCAGTTTCTTAAAGTCAAGACCAAGCCAGGAACCCAGCTCACCCATCAGAATCATGCCAGGTGGCCTTCTCTTTCTCTGATCTCTTCAACTATCCACCCCCAGGCCCTCCCCACCTTCCTGCCCACGTACTTGTCTCCTCTGCCTCCTGGGTCTTGAGCCGTTTGTAACTTGGGATTCACTCCCAAGCCATCAAGGTTGGTCCCGCCCCAACACCAGCTCTTAGCTTTCACTTAAGTGCCTGGGGATGGACAGGGCACCTTCTTTTGCCTCTCAGGCTAGTTTGGTCAGTCCCTAGTGATGTTCCAAGCCTAAATGCAGAAAACACTTCTTTCCTGACTTAGTGCCCTTCTGGGCAGTTGCCAAACTAGCATCCTCTTCTCTCACATCTTGTATTCAACTCAACTTTCATGGCAAACTCGCTCTCCACATCTGACTTGCTCCCTCTCTCCTCCAGACCAGGGATTTGTTTGTTTCTGTGACATGAGTTAGTCCCGCACATAACTTACCCCGGGGTGTGGATCTCATCGAGAGCAAACTTTATGCACTTCTTTTCCTCCAGTGGCATCTCCTGTGAATGGAACCTGACAAGTGAGTTGGAGCAGAGCAATCCACTGAACAGGGAAGAAAGAAAAACACTGAGGTTTTCTCGCTTTTAATGTTTCTAACTTGTTGTGAGATGGCTATCTCTAAGAGAAAAACTCTGCTTTCAGTGGAATGAGAATCAGATGTACTGAGCTTAAAATCCCATTTCTTTCTATTCCAATGGCCAGGAAGTTTAAGCTTTACTTTTCTCAGCCTGGAATGGAGCGTGTGTGTGTGTGTGTGTGTGTGTGTGTGTGTGTGTGTGTGTGCGCACGCAAGCATGCATTTGCATGCATGTATGCCCATCTGTGCATTTGCTCACCTCTATATAATGGTGATGTGAGAGCATTTTATCTTTGAGCAGTGTTACTCCAACGACTGTCATCTTGGAGGCTTGGAAGTCTGTATACTTCTCTGTTCAATCAGGAATAGACATTACCCTTCCTTTCTCCTTTTGAGTTGAAATGAATGTTAATCAATAAAAAAAAAAAATCCTTTTGGATTTTAAGTCATCTATCATATGTCAGCCCACTCCAGTATTCTTGCCTGGAGAATGCGCATGGACAGAGGAGCCTGGCGGGCTACGGTCCCTGGAGCTGCAGAGAGTCGGACGTGACTGAGTGACTCAGCAGAAGCACATCATGTGCGCTGCAGGATGGAACCATCTACAGCTGCTCAGCTGGTAACCGCCAGGTTAACACACAGGCCAAAACAAGAGTTGTTTCTATTTTATTTACCTTATATATTTCATGTATTTATTTTATATCTCTTCCATGCAGAAATCACATTGGTTTTATATTTCCTTATGTTCGATAAGGGGCTTCCAGGTGGCACAGTGGCAAAGAATCCACATGCTAATGCAGGAGACACAAGAGACAAGGGTTCGGTTCCTGGGTTGATCCGAAGGAAGATCCCTTGAAGAAGGAAATGGCAGCACTCTCCAGCATTCTGGCCTAGAAAATCCCATGGACAAAGGAGCCTGGTGGAGCCTGGTGGGCTATATAGTCCATGGGGAGTCGAACATGACTCAGTGACTGAGCATGCACACACACACACACACACACAGAGCTTCAATAAATGGCAGTTAATTTGGTTAGAATCACTGATGGGCTTTTGTCTCCCAAAGAGTTTGAAGGTTAAAGATTACAGAAGGCTACAAAATTTATTATTTTACATATGTGACCGTGCATGAATTGCCAGTAAATTGATGAGTGATTTTTGTGCAATATTTCCCAGTATGTGTTCTGTGAAAATTATTTTCAGAGAAAACTATCATCAGATAAGTTTAGGAAATGCTAAGTATTGACTTCTCACCCTTGAAAAATCATAGTGAAAGATATGAAATATATATATATATATATGTACATATATAATATTAAGCTTATACCAAAGACTGAATTTCCCCAAGGAAAAGAGACCAAGTTGATTTTGTTTAATCTGGTTTGTTTCCAAGCTTGGTTAGCACAGATAATGTACTTTCATCCCAGGGAACTGGTTTCTGTTAATACATCTGTTGGGCAATGTTGCCCTGATGCATATCCTCTTGGAAATGTGCAGAGCTCCACTCCTCTCTCATCAGTAGGCAAGGCGCATTTATTACTACAATATAAGATAATAGCTCCTGACAGATAAGCCTCCTAAGAACAGACAAATCGATGGGTTCACATTGGGGCTTTTTCTCAACTTCAAAAGGCCCAAGTGGTAAACAGCAGCACTTACCCAATCTGCTTCCAATTTGCACATTCTGAAAACAGTCTGGCTTTCAGGTAAAGACATGATGAAAAAAAAAAAAGTCTTTTTTTTCCCCCCTCATAGAAATCTGCCTTTTGTAAATGTCTTCAACTTTCTGGCTCCAGATAAATCAGAAATATCCCAAGAAAAACTGTCTTTTGAGTATTTGGGGTTTTTCACACTGTCTCCAAGAAACTATCATAAGATTTGACTTCCAAGTTGGCAGAGATTCAAGTTGGTCGCATCCCATCTGTTCAGTCCTAATTTCAGCTGGGACAGGAGAGTGAGGGGAATTGAGGTATTCTGCATCACATCTGGGCACAGAAGAAGATAGCTGAGGGTGGGTTTAACCAAGCCATCCAGGCACTGATGGTATGGGCCTCACAAGAATAAGTCTTTCTTTGAGTTGTCTATTGGGCAGATTGCATTGGGATGGGGGCAGGGGAGGCACTGGCTAGCCCCCCTCTTCTCCACCCCTAAATGATCAGGTAGGAGGAGCTTATTTGCAGTTTAATTTTTCTTCTGACCCCCCTTCACATCCTGCCTTTAACCTTCCTCCTGTGATGTCACCCCATCCAGTGACCAGCATCTCTCATACTTCATGTCCCATCTACAGAATGGATGGACAACAAAATCCTGCTGTAGCACAGGGAACTGTATTCAATGTCCTGGGGTAAACCACAAGGAACAAGAAAAGAAAAAGAATATATACATATATGAAATATATATATATATGAAAAAGAATATATATATGCATAAGCAAGACACTTTGCTGAACAGCAGAAATGAACACCACATTGTAGATCAACTATACTTCAATTAAACAAAATCTGAAACAACAACAAAAAACAACTCTCAGGTTCTTCCCAACCAAGATGTGAAGTTTTGAACGTTATTCTTCCTAGGAGTCTTTGAATGTGAACAAATGTCTGAAATTCTCCTGAAATTTTCTGCCTGGCCCAGGCCTACCCCCCATCTCAGCTGTTTCCAGTGAGAACCCAGCCTCTCCCTGCGATGATAGCTTCTAGCAAGAATGGCCACAGATCACTTTTCTGTCTTCATGGGAAGCACTGCACTGTGTGCATTCTCCTGAGGATCCATGAGGTCAAATAGTAGCTCCATTTTATTATTTTTACCTTGGCCATGCTGCATGGCATGTAGGATCTTGGTTCCCTAACCAGGGGCCGAACCCACGCCCCCTGCCCTGGGAGGAGGAGCCACAACCATTGGACTGCCAGGGAAATCCTGTTAGGAGCTCCATTTTGGAAATGAGGGGGGAAGTCTGAGAGTGGTTAACTCCCCCGCAGTGGATGGATGGCAGAGCTGGTTTGACAGGAACAGAGGTCCAGACCACAGGCTTTTGATGGCTCTGCATGCTTTGTGCTAAGAGCCCAGCCTGGTTGGGTAGTGGTGGTTCTCATCCAGCAGCTGGAGCTGATGGTGAGCAGAAGCAGGAGGCCCCTGAGCCCCCTCAGTGGCCCACAGAGGGGTCCGCTCTGACCCTCTTCTTCCAAGAACCTCTAAATACACAGGACTTCTGTCAGCCCTCACCACTGGGTCCCTAGAATATAGGGCAAGAGATTGAAGATTTGTCCTCACTGGGAGTCCCTTCCTTTCTGTTCTTCTTTCCCAGAACAATTTCTTTGCTCCTGAGCATCCATCTCCTGTCTCTCTATATCAACCTCTCCTCCTCATATGAACCACTTCTTACATTCAGCCCTTGACTATGGGGAGGTAAATTATACTTAAAATACATAAAATGTGTTTTTATTAGTGGTTGTCTCAGTATTTCCTCAAGATCACACTATACATGTGCATATGTGGGACTATACTTTGGCACGTTAATATCTGCACACAGGCACACCCACAAATGTGCATAATACATATGCCACCTCATGGTTAATGAGGAGAACTGTCCTTGCCATTTTGCTACCCTGAACAAGTGATGCTTTCTGGAGAGTGAGGGAATCTTGGCTGACGCTCGCTTTATGATGCTCATATGATTCTGCTTTATTGACATCATGCCAGGGACTTCTGAATCATTAGGTAACTGAATAGCGAAACCCTGACTGCTCCATGGCAGTCAATGTGAAGAAGCTGGCTCCACCAGTTTAGCCCTTAGAAAATTTAGCACCCAGTAAACACATGTAGAGGGTTTCCCAGATGGCACTAGTGGTAAAGAAACTACCTGCCAATGCAGGAATTCAAGAGATGTGAGTTCAATCCCTGGGTCAGGAAGATCCCTGGAGGAGGGCCTGGCAACCCACTCCAGTATTCTTGCCTGGAGAATCCCACGGACAGAGGAACCTGGCGGGCTACAGTCCATAGGGTCACAAAGTTGAACAGGACTGAAGCGACTTAGCATGCACTCATGCAAACACATGTAGAACACCTAGCGGTAGCAAATACCATGACAGGCCTTGGGGATGTGAAATCGGAAAGACCTAGTTCTGGGGATTTCCCTGGTGGTCGGTCCAATAGTTAAGACTTCACCCTCCAATGCAAGGGGTGCTGATTTGATCCTTGGGTGGGGAGCTATGATCCTTAAAGCCTCACAGCCAAGCATAAAACAGAAGCAATATTGTAACAAATTCAATAAAGACTTTGAAAATGATCCACATTAAAAAAAATCTTTAAGAAAATAGCTGGTTCCTTAAAAGACACTTACTCCTTGGAAGGAAAGTTATGACCAACCTAGATAGCATATTAAAAAGCAGAGACATTACTTTGCCAACAAAGGTCCATCTAGTGAAGGCTATGGTTTTTCCAGAGGTCATGTATGGATGTGAGAGTTGGACTGTGAAGAAAGCTGAGTGCCGAAAAATTGATGCTTTTGAACTGTGGGGTTGGTTGAGAGTCCCTTAGACTTCAAGGAGATCCAACCAGTCCATCCTAAAGGAGATCAGTCCTGGGTGTTCATTGGAAGGACTGATGCTGAAGCTGAAACTCCAATACTTCGGCCACCTGATACGAAGAGCTGACTCATTGGAAAAGACCCTGATGCTAGGAGGGATTGGGGGCAGGAGGAGAAGGGGACGACAGGAGATGAGATGGTTGGATGGCATCACCGACTCGATGGACATGAGTTTGAGTAAGCTCCGGGAGCTTGTGATGGACAGGGAGGCCTGGCGTGCTGCGATTCATGGGGTCACAAAGAGTTGGACGTGACTGACTGAACTGAACTGAACTGAACTGAATCTCATGGAGAGAATCTACATTCAAGACAGCAGAGCTACGCCTCCCAGGGTGACTACATTGCCACCAGGGTCTTAGGGCAGCAGAGAAGATGACTCAGTTCCTTGTGAGCTGGAACTGGTTTTGCATTTTTGCCTGTCTTTAATTTGGAAATATTTGGTGTCTAAAGCTAGATCTGAAGCCCCAGAAGAGGAAAAAAAGTCCCACCTCTGTTCTCTCACTCTCTGTGTGGTCACTGAGCGGTCATCCACCTGCAGTTGAACTGTGAGTGCAAAGGCAGCCTGCTTCTGTGCCACGTAGGGGCGCTATGGAGAGACCTCAGGGGTGCTCAGAGGGCCAGCTAACAGGAAGGGGGCCAGAGCGTTTCATAGGTAAACTGGAAGAGAGTTTACCTCTTCAAACAGGAACTCCTCACCATGCCCCAGTAAAGGAGAAAAGTGCTGGAGTATAGCTTTCAGACCCCAGGAGCACTCCTAGGAGGCACTGCTGTTTAGTTGCTCAGCCGTGTCCAACTCTTTGTGACCCCACGGACTGCAGCACGCCAGGATTCCCTGCCCTTCACCATCTCCCAGAGCTTGCTCATACTCATGTCCACTGAGTCAGTGATGCCATCCAACCATCTCACCCTCTGTTGGCCCTTTTCCTTTTGCCCTCAGTCTTTTTCAGCATCAGGGTCTTTCCCAGTGAGTTGGCTCTTCACATCAGGTAGCCAAAGTGTTCAAGCTTCAGCTTCAGCTCAGTCTTTCCAATGAATATTCAGGGTTGATTTCCTTTGGGATTGACTGGTTTGATTTCATTGCAGTCCATGGGACTCTCAAGAGTCTTCTCCAACACCACAGTTCAAAAGCATCAATTCTCTAGTGCTCAGCATTCCTTATGGTCCAACTCTCATATCCATACATGACTACTGGAAAAACTGTAGCCTTTACTATACGGACTTTTATTGTCAAAGTAATGTCTAGCTTTTTAATTCACTGTATAGGTTTATCATAGCTTTTCTTCCAAGGAGCAGGAGGTATTGAGAAAATATGAAAATCCACCATGTGACCATGATCACATCAACCAGGGAGCTGTGGGGCGGACACTGGGGACACCTGGGTACAGAGGGACACCCTGCCCTGGCCAGAGGCCCACGGGCTCTAGCACTCATTTTGGTGTGTTGGAGGGCACGTTGCCTGATCAGGAATCATCTCTCTCCTAGCAGGCAATAGGGACTCAAATATATGACCGTCCATAGTGGTTGTGTGTAAAACAGAAATGACAAGAAATCAGGGCTCACAAAATTCAAATCAGACCAAATAGACTCTAAAACAAAGGACATAAAGAAAGATAAAGAAGGACACTGTGTAACAATGAAAGGATCAGTTAGAGACGAGGCTATTATACTCATCAACAAATATGTCCCCAGTATGGGAGTATGTGGCTCAGTCGCTCAGTTGTGTCTGACTGTTCATGGCTCCATGGACTGTAGTCTACCAGGGGATTACAATCTGCCCAAAGAATCTTCCAGGCAAGAATACTGGATAGGATGCCATTTCCTCCTCCAGGGGATCTTCTTGACTCTGAGGTTGAACCGCAATCTCCTGCAGTGGCAGGCAGATTCTTTACCAGAAGTGCCACCTAGAAAACCCAATGCCCCCAAAATAGGAACACCCATATATATAAAGCAAATACTAACAGACATAAAGGGAGAAATTGATGGGAATACAATAATAGTAGAAGACTATATATCCCACTGACATGAATGGACAGATCTTCTAGACAAACAATCAATAAGAAAACAGAGATCCTAAGTGATACAATGGAACAATTAGGCTTAATTGATATTTTCAGGACATCACATGCAAAACAAAAAACAGAATACACATTCCTTTCAAGTGAACATGGAACATTTTATAGGACCAACCACATAGTGGTTAGATGTGTGGTCAATCCCACTTGGCAATCATCTTCTTCCTCTAGTTAAGGCTCCTCTTCTGCTAATCCTCACTCAAGTCTCCTGCATGTTATTACAGAGACTTGGTTGGAAATGCCTGAGTGGGGCAGGATTGTTGATAGTGTTGAATAAATGGGAGATGATGTCACTAGTATTAAGCAGAGCACCACTCTGAACCTCAAAAGTCTGTTTTAGCATCTGCTTTTTAGCATTTGTTTTTATGAACATCTTGATAAACACATAAGTAATGATCCATGAGAAACAGATATCTATACAGCACATGTGTGAATAGATATACGTTTAACTTCACAGATTCTATAAACATTCTATGGATTCTTTGCCTTGGAATTTTTCTAATTATAAAAATGAGTTGTGGTGTTTCCTGTCTCAAAACTGTTGTCCTTGTTGATTGCTCATCATCTGATTCTTATCTCACTATATTGTGATTTTCTATCCACATTTCCAGGTTTTCCATGAGACTGAACTTCTTGGCAGCACTCTGTTACCAGTTTGGCATACACAAGTCAGTGCTAAACTTTCAACTGAATGAATGAATGAATGGACACCATGTTTGATATGACAGAGGTGGGGTCTTGGGCTTGCACTAAGGTTCTCAGTTGAGCCAAGATGGCTTTTAGTCTTAATCATTTTTCACACAGGGGAGTTCGTACCCTCCTAAGCTGTGTTCATAGACACATTTCTGTGTCCACCCTCAGAAATGCCTAATATATATAGCTTTCTATTTATATTCTGGACAATCAATGTAAATTCTCAAATTCTCTCATTTTAAAAGGACAGGGACAGACCTAGCGCTGTTTTGCAGAATGAGACGAAAAGACAGAAACAAAGCTGTTTCCTCTTCTCCTTGTGCCATCAGCTCTGGGCGGAACGCAATGCCACCCAGCTGGGTCCCAAACTTAGGGCTTCCCCTGCTGGGAGCAAGAGTGCAGACTCTACTGGAAATTCATCTGAGGAGTCTTTAGGCTCACATACAGGCTTCAGAGAATTCTACACACATGCTAAAATTATTTGCAGTTAGGTCTCCAGACTGACACATGAATAAACAGGGCTGCTTCTCACTGACGCACGAGAACTCGTTAGAGAGTATTAATAGAAGGCCAAGTATGTAAAGTATGAAGCTTCCCCGGTGGCTCAGTGCTAAAGAATCCACCTGCAATGCAGGAGCCACAGGAGACATGGGTTCAATCCCTGGGCTGGAAATCTCCCCGGGAGAAGGGGCATAACAGCCTACTCCAGTGTTCTTGCTGGGAGAATCCCCACAGACAGAAGAGCCTGGCGGGCTACCGTCCATATAGTCACAAAGAGTTGGACATGGCTGAAACAACTTAGCATGCAAGCATGTAAATGATGAACCCCTTGATCTGGGAAATCAGAGGCTAGTGAATTCTAGGAGCCATGCCAAAGATAAAGAGCTGAGAGGAGGTGCAAATTCCTTGGTCTCTGTGGAGCAGGAGATGAGAGCCAGGGAGTGCTGGCTGGGTCACAAGTGATTAAAGAGAAGGCGTATCTCGGTTTGTGATGTGATATGACTTTTTCCAATGTCATATAACCCAACAGCCCAGGGAATCAGTAGGAGAACAGACAAGGAAAGCAGAAAAGATGAGGAAAACTTGTAGTTGAGTTACACATTGCCTTGAAGAGATTGCATACCATTTGAGCAAAATCAACTTTCAGTTAAATTAGCCCCTCCTTTCCCACCCACTCACGGGAAGTTTCCAAACATGACCCAGCACTGGTGTTCAGGCTTGCTTTTAGCCTGAGCAAAGAAAGAAGACATTCTTCAAGTAAGTTCTTTAAATTTAGAAGACGTTCTGACCTAGATTCTTAACTCCCAAAAGAAAAGAAGGAAGCAAAATCTCAAAGGGGACTGGAAAGCATATTGGCGATCAGAGAATTATTTCCCTGCACAGAAGAACCGTCCTCACAGACAGAGGGTAGGCCCTGCAGAACCTCGGATGTGGGGAAGGAATGGAGCAGGCACCCAAGACAGCCCCATCCTTCTTGGGATACGTTGGGGTGACCAACGCCATCTTTGGAGCATGACAGCCCCATCCCCCTTTTGTCTTTACAGTTTGTAAAACACTTGTGCACAGCTCCTTTCCTGCCCTCCTCACACAGCGGGGAGGTGAACCAGGCTGGTTTACCATAATCCCACAGTGAGCGGTTCCCCCATCGCTGCCTCCAGAGCACTGACCAGGTTGTGTTCTGGCTACTTTTCCTAAAGCACTCATGTGGGGTTGGGGCATGTTGACGCTTGGCTGGAGAACTCGGGAATACCTAATGTGGATCCACCAAGCACCCTTCCTCCCTCCTGATCCCAGGATTTTCAGCTGAGCTCCTGTGGAGCTCCAGGACATGGATGAACCTGCAGCACGAAGAGGGACCTCTTCTACTCCCTAGACATAAACCTAGTGTTTAACTCCAAGCAAAAAGCCCATTGATTGGTGAAGAAGACGAAAGAGAGTAAGAGACTCCACCCTAGCAGGGCGGACTCTGCCTTTCTTTCTCCATCTCTTTCTCACTCAGCGAGGCAGAATGAGTTTGGAGCAGGAAGGATCAGAGGGCAGCCCATAAGGGACTTTCTAAAACTCGGGGGCCCTACCCACTGGAAAAGGAGGCCCAGTCAGTGTCCTGGAAATGGGCTCCCTGGGACTAGAACTAGGGAGAGGGGGATGGGAAATTTGTACACTAACCCAGAAGGGTGCCAAGAGCAGCCTCGAGTCTTAAGCATCTCTATAGCCCCGTCCCTGTTTGACCACTGTGTGACATGTATTACCCTCAGGAGAGATTTCTCCTCTCTAAAAGGACGTGGGGCTCTGATCTCATGGCTAGTGAGTGGTGGTGCTAGAGCCTGGGCTCAGGTTTTCTAATTGGGTGTGATTTTCATTACATGATGCGGTTGTGCCACAGGACATCTTTCTCGGGCAAGTGGAAATGTGCCAGCTGAGTTCAGGGGTACCGTGAGTCTTTTGAAGTTGAATGCACATTTTGTGTGTGTGCATATTCTGGGGAGAGGCTCCCTGGGTCTCAAATGAGTCTCCTTTCCTCTCTTCTGAATGGATAGAATGCCCAAGACCTCCTTGTGCTCACATCTTCACCTTTGGAAGGTGTCTAACCTGTACTTTCAAATCAGGAGAATTGACTCACTTAGGAGTGCATCTTCTCTAACTTGAAAAAAAGAAAAGAAAATCACTTTTCAGCCCTAAAATATATCTGTCAAGTGAGAATGACAGGGAATGTCATGAAGACTATTGAAAGACAGATGCTCCCATACACTAATCCCCACCAGTAACTATACTACCTTGGAGGATCACTAAAATAGTCACTTTAAAAGGCTCATTATCTCACAGGATCTGAGCTGGGAAACAAATAAAAGAACTAGTAATATTAGAATTATGCTCCAAAGGTTGTTTTTTTTTTTTTTCCAGTTGTTTCTGGTGATGGTTAGGGGAGAATTTGGAGACACAGGAGGAAGGGAAGAAAACCTTCAGTGATTTAGTGAATTTTTCATATTTGTTACTTAAAATGAGTACTAGTCAGGAAAGGGTTGATTGTGCTGCTGCAATGGGGGTTTTAACCCCCAAATTGCAAGGGTTTAAAACCATAAAAGTGTATTTCTGCTTATACTACAGTTACCACTGAGTAGAAGGGGTCTCTGATCTTCAGAAGTGCCAAAGGACTCAGGCCGGTGGGGGCTTCATCATTTTCTGACAACGCCAGCTTCACACAGATTTTCAGAGTTGACTGGAGCAAGGTCATTTCTGCTTGCATTCCTTTCAGCTACAGCAAGTCACATGGCCAAACTCAGCATCAAGAGAGGCAGGGATACCCTGGGTGGTATTTAATCCCCAAATCCTGTCTGCATCCAAAGGATGTCTGCATCCTTTTCTACCCTGAGATGAGCTCCCAATAGTCATGTGGCATAGAAACAAAACCAAGGGTTTCTGCACTTCATCTAAAAAATTTTTTAAAAATCTGACCTGAAGCTGAACAACCATATTTACACTACAGAGTTAAAATGTCCTCTACAAAAGACACATGTCTAAAATCTATGGAAAGAATATGCTTGTTTGAGAAAGAATTTATTTATTTATGTATCTGAGTATAGTTGATTTAAAATTTCATGTTAGTTTTAGGTGAATCACAGCATACTGATTCAGACAGATACAGGTACAGATACAGATACAGATATAAATATACATATAGATATGGACATAGATATAGATAGGCTTCCCAGGTGGCGTAAGCGGTAAAGAAGCCGCCTGCCAATACAGGAGACATAAGAGACATGGATTTGATCCTTGTATCAGGAAGATCCCCTGGAGGAAGGCGTGGCAACCCACTCCAGTATTCTTGCCTGGAGAATCCCATGGACAGAGGAGCCTGGAGGGCTACAGTCCATGGGGTTGCAAAGAGTCGACATGACTGAAGCGACTGAGCATGCACACACGTAGATACAGATCATCTTTTTCAGATTCTTTTCCCTTTTAGGTTTTATTACAAAGTGCTGAGTAGAGTTCCCTGTGCTATAAGGAGATCCTTGTTGGTTATCTATTTTATATATAGTAGTATATATATGTGAATCCCAAACTCCTATTTTATTCCTCCCCCTTTCCCATTTGGTAACCATAAGTTTATTTTCTATGTCTGTGAGTCTATTTCTGTTTTGTAAGTAAGTTCATTTGTATCACTGTTTTATATTCCACATATAAGTGATGTCACTTGGTATTTGTCTTTCTCTGACTTATTTGACTTAGTACGATAATCTCTAGGTCTATCCGTGAGGCTGCAAAGGGCGCTATTTTGTTTGGGAGGAATTTATTAACCAGTGTCTCCAGCTAACCAAGAATCTACTTGGTGAGAAACACATTTGAAATATTCCGGCTCTAGTTGTCTCTAAAATGGGTGGCCCGCAGGATTCACAGTGCAGTGTTTCTGGAGAGGTGTGTTGTCGTAAAGGAATTGCGTTATGTTTAAATGTAGTTACTCTGGAAGGTATGTTCACACACATTGGTCACTTTCAGGCCATCCGCAAAGCCCCATGTGCTGTGCTGTTTTGGGTAGCGGGCGATAATTGAAAATGATATGGAGAAAATTAGCATGGACTCTTCTCAAGGATGACACTCCAACTTGTGAAGCATTCCATATTTTGAGGAGAAGAGGAATAAAGTTCTGTGAATGGATGATGCTGGTGGCTGCCCACCAGTGTGAATTATACTTAATGCCATCGAGTTGTATACTTAGTGGTGAAAATGATAAATTTTGTGTGATATGTATTTTACCACAATAAAAGTATCATGTTAAACTGATAATATTTTGGATATACTCAATTAAATAAAATGTATTGTTATCATTACAAAAAAAGTCAGGGTGCTGATTAAAACATGGCTGGAGCAGACATCTATCTTGCAGTCATAGGCTGTACTAGAGAAAGGCGGATGCTGACTGCCCGATAACTATAACGCTTTATTTGAGTAAGGGTTGGCAAGTGTCATTGGGCCCAATCATTGCAGATGTAGTAACTCGCTCACCCCTTACAACAACACTGATGAGTTATTAGTCTCTCCACTTAACAGATGAAGGAAAACAGAGCCTTAAAGAGGTTGACTGGTCCAAGGTCATTTGGCTGATAAGAGATATTGTTGTTGTTTAGTCACTAAGTCGTATCCAACTCTTTACAATCCTGTGGAAGGATTGTAAAGTCTCCTCTGTCCATGGAATTCTCCAGGCAAGAATATTAGAGTGGGTAGCCATTTCCTTCTCCAGGGATCTTCCTGACCCAGGGATCAAACCCAAGTCTCCTGCATTGCCAGGTGGATTCTTTACCCCTAAGCCACCAGGGAAGACCAATAAGAAATGGGTCAGGATCAAAGCCAGGCAGACTAGCCCCCAAGCGACCAGACAGGGAAACCAGATGCTGGGGGAGAGGGGCTACCAATGTAGGGGTAGAACTGGCCAGAAACCTAACTGACTAATTGCCAGCAAAGACCCAACAGGAGGGAAGGTACGGATCATGTCAAAGCTGGCCCCAGCGAGAGAAGAATGAAGAGTTAGGGAATCTCAGGCTAGGACTTCACACTTCCAAAAGCAAGGGTCAAACTGAACTTCTTTGGCTGGCTTTGTGGCTCTCATTTTCTGCTCCCTAATGAAAGACATCCTGTTGGGATCCTACCAGGCCATGTGTGCTCAGCCTGGTGTCTCCCACGGCTTCTGATGTTTTGACACGACACACAGCAAAGTCCATATGCACTAAAATCATCCTATTAGTATATAGGCTGTTCTTTAAGAGGCCAAATGAAATCAGAGCTAAATAGCATCAACTGTCTGCTTAGCACATACATGTAACTGTATAATCTCACAAGAGGTGCAGACAGAGAAAGAGACAAAGAAACATCAATTTAAAGGAGTCTTGTTTGACCACCCATGGTGACCAATAGCTTCTTGGGTGTAAACACTCACGTTGCTGGGTTCAAGTCTCCCAAACAGTCAGCAGGCAGAAGGTCTTTCTGTTTAATGATAGTCCTAGGTCTGTCAGGTTGGCTGCCAACCCTAATTTAGAAGTTCTTTTCTCTGAAGGTTGTCCAGTTGTCCTCATTCTCTGAAGACCTGGGCTGGCTCATGGCTGCACGTGGGTCAGCCTCTCAGCGACTCAGCATTGCTCCAGTCACAAGACAGACCAACTCCTCCCTGAATCTGCTGGAGGAAAATGATGCCATTCTTTGAGAGTTTGTCCCTTCTGGTTCCTGCTGAGACTGCGTGACCTAGTGCACTGCGTGAAGCATCCCACCTTCAAGAAGCTCGCTCCTGACACAACCTGGTTGGGCTTTAAGGGTGTTGTGCTAAGTGAAATAAGTCAGACAGAAAAAGACAAATATTGCATGATCTCACGTGTATGTGAAGTCTAAAAAAGCTGAACATGGGAAGGACAAATTGGTGGTTTGGGACTGACACGTATGCACTATTATATTTAAAACAGATTAGCAACAAGGACGTTCTGTATAGCACAGGGAACTCTGCTTATATTATGTAATGACTTATATGGGAAAAGAATTTGAAAAAGAATGGACACGTGTGTATGTATAACTGAGTCACTTTGCTGCTCACCTGAAACTAACACAACATTGTTAATCAACTATACTCCAATAGCAAATAAAAATAAAATAAATACAAGTAGAGAAATAGAGGGATATGGAGATGAAGAGAGAGAAAGGTTTTGGATTTGAGTTTCTTTGAAAGAAATGGAGACATACAGTAAAAGTGTGTGTGTGTGTGCGTACACACACGCGTGTGGTGTGTGCATGTGTGGTAAGTGCAGTATGTATTCTGGATTGAGTTCATTAGTTCAAAAGGACATTAGTGGAAAAATTAGTGCAGTCTAAGTAGTTTGTAGTTCAGTAAATAGCACTGCACCAATGTTAATTTCTTGCTTTTGATATATGTTCCATGGTTATAAAAGATATTAAACTTGGGGGAATCTGGGTGAAGGATATAAGGAAGTCTGTGCTCTTCCCAACTTTCCTGTAAATTTCTCCAAAATAAAATGTCTATAATAATAATAAAAAAAAGTTGAACTCAGAGGAATAGGCAGTAGGATAGGAGTTGCCAAGGTCTTTGGGGTAGGGGTGGGGGAAATGAGGCAATGTACATCTTCCAGCTAGAGGTGAATAAATTCTAGGGGCTTAATGGGCAGCATGATGACTAAAATTAGCCGTATTACATACTTTAAACCTGTTAAGAGAATAGATCTTAAATGTCATCAGCACACACACACACACACACACACAATGATAATTACGTGAAGGAATGAAGGTGTTAACATTGTTTTAGTGATCATTTCACAATAAACATGTGTATCAGCTCACCACACTGTACACCTTAAATGTACATGTGCATATATCAAAAATAACTCAATTAAGCTGGGGGAAAAAACCAAAGAACTCACTCTACTTTAGTAAAGTAGTTGTCTTTGGTAGTTGACTACTATGAAATCAAGAGGAATTGTCAAAGCTCTTGGTGTTTGTTTTTCTCTTTTCCTCACTTCACAACGCTCATACCTGGGTTTTGTCTGGTGAACTTGAAAAGTCTCATTTTCCTTCTTGTGTAAAATGTGCTATTGTGTATCGTCTTCCGTTGGTAGGAGACACAGAAGACGGCTGGGCTTGGGTGAGCTGGGGCTGTGGACTTACCCACAGCCACACAGGGGACCCCAATGGTGGGATAAAAAAATCAGGAATAACTGAACAGTCAGCACTGGTGGAAACTTTACTATGTAAGGGATGCTAAGCAGTCTCAAACACGTTGCTCTCAAAGAAAATTCAATGTGGTACACACAACTATTAAGTTGGCAGAAGGTTAATCTTATCACCAGTAAGATGCTTTACATGATAAAAGGGTCCCTTTAAATGATGTCAAACACCATGTTAAAAAAATACTTCATTAAAGTATAGTTTGATCTACAATGTGTGTTAATTTCTGTGGTACAACAAAGTGACCCAGTTATACATATATTTACATTCTTTTTCATATTCTTTTCCATTATGGTTTATCACAGGATATTGAATATAGTTCCCTGTGCTATACAGTAGGGCTTTGTTGTTTATCCATTCTTTATGTAACAGTTTGCATCTGATAACCTCCAATTCCCAATGCATCCTTCCCCAGCCTCTCTTCCCTGCTGGCAACCAAAATCTGTTCTCTTATATCTGTGGGTCATCCCTTTCCTTTCACCCAAAAATATTGGAACTAGTGATTTCTAATGAAATAGAAGTATCCACAAACCTTAAACCATCACCATAGCCACCAATTGCTTGTACAGCCCTCTGATGTGTTGCAACACTGATGTTGAGTGAGAACTCTTTTTCTGGAAAAAAAAGCAATTGAAGTTCAAGGATGCTTTATGACTTGCGGAGCTAGAAAGGAAACCAGACTTGCTGACTCCAACCTGAGTGTCTTGTCTCCAAGCCCCACGGATTTTACATAGACACGGGGACCAGCAGCATGTCTGTTTCAAGAAGCTCAGACTCTGAAAAGTCTCTTCGTTTTACATACGGAGGTGTATATGCTTCCATGACATTCTCTGCATTCATCTCACCATCTCTCCTTCCTCCCCTCTGCCTGTGTCATTAACTCTGTTCTCTGTGTCTGCATTTCCATTGCTGCCTTGCAAATAGGCTCGTCAGTGCCATCTTTCTTGGTTCCATATATATGTGTTAACACACAGTATGTAAAATAGGTAGCCAATGGGAATTTGCTGTCTGGCTCCAAGGAACTCAAAGCAGGGCTGTGTCACAACCTAGAGGTGTGAGAAGGGGTGGGAGGTGGAGGGAGAGTGAAGAGGGAGCGTGCGTATATGTACACCCATGACTAACTCATGTTGATATACGGCCAAAATGAAGCCAGTATTGGAAAGCAATTATCCTGCTGCTGCTGCTAAGTCGCTTCAGTCATGTCCGACTCTGTGCGACCCCATAGACGGCAGCCCACCAGGCTCCCCCGTCCCTGGGATTCTCCAGGCAAGAACACTGGAGTGGGTTGCCATTTCCTTCTCCAATGCATGAAAGGGAAAAGTGAAAGTGAAGTCGCTCAGTCATGTCCCACTCTGTGTGACCCCATGGACTGCAGCCTACCAGGCTCTTCCATCCATGGGATTTTCCAGGCAAGAGGACTGGAGTGGGGTGCCATTGCCTTCTCTGAATTATCCTATAAATAAAAATTTTTAAAAAGTCAATTCCTTTTCTTGTACTTCAGTTTTCTTTTCCTCAGTTCCAGCCAGACCAAGCTACTTTATTTTCTCCTGAATATGTTACCCAATTCCTGTATTTGCAACTTTATTCAATGCCTTCCCTGGCCCCAAAGCCTCTCTTCACTCTTTTCCTTTGGCCTCAAAACTTCCTCAAGGAAGGTCTTCCTGCCGCCCTTTCTTCTCTCTTTCCCCATGCCTGGGGATCTCTCACATCCCGCCCCTATCACCTGCCATCTTTCCCACTCACCCAGGGCTTCAAAAACATCTCTAATGTCGTTAGAGGTCTTTCCATTACAATATACTGGGTTGGCCAAAAAGTATGTTCGGATTTTTCCATATGATGTTATGGTAAAACTTGAATAAACTTTTTGGCCAATGGTATATATACCACTTACAAGCAGGGATTGTGCCTTCTATCATTAACTAATTATATTTATATTACTAATTACTTATTTATTAAATAATTTATCACCCCAATAGACAAAAGATTTGTGGTAGCTCACAAAAATGAATACAGTTGAAGAGGATAAGATGAACAGTTGAAGTGGTTGGAGTGAAAGAGGGAACAAGAAAAGCAGAGGAATTTTCTCTTCCCTAACACGCCCAATAGGGTCTCACCAACGACACTCATGGAGACTACTGTTGATAAGAATTCATGGAGGACAAGGTCTTATAAAGTTATGTTTCATGCCATCTGTAGGTCAATTTATAATTTTAAAGGTATTTATATATAGTGGGGCTTCCCTGATGGCTCAGATGGTAACAAATCTGCCTGCAATGTAGGAGACCTGTATTTGATCCCTGATAGGGAAGATCCCCTGGAGAAGGGAATGGCTTACTCACTCCAGTATTCTTGGCTGGAGAATTCTGTGGACAGAGGAGCCTGGAGGGCTATAGTCCATGAGATCTCAAAGAGACTAACACACAAACACACACATTCTCAAACAGTACATCACTGGAACAAAGGTCCTTCTAGGCAAGGCTATGGTTTTTCCAGTGGTCATGTATGGATGTGAGAGTTGGACTATAAAGAAAGCTGAGCACCGAAGAATTGATGCTTTTGAGCTGTGGTATTGTAGGAGACTCTTGAGAGTCCCTTGGACTACTAGGAGACCCAGCAAGTCCATCCTAAAGGAAATCAGTCCTGAATATTCATTGGAAGGACTGATGCTGAAGGTGAAACTCCAATACTTTGGCCACCTGGTGTAGAGAACTGACTCATTGGAAAAGACCCTGATGCTGGGAACGATTGAAGGTGGGAGGAGAAAGGGATGACTGAGGATGAGATGGCTGGATGGCATCACTGACTCAGTGGACATGAGTTTAAGTAAACTCCGGGAGTTGGTGATGGACAGGGAAGCCTGGCGTGCTGCAGTCCATAGGGTCGCAAAGAGTCGGACATGACTGAGCAACTGAACTGAACTGAACTGGAGCTAATGTATTCTCAGAAACATATTTTTTAGCTTTACTTTATAGACAAGGAAATCAAGACTCAGAGATGTGAGCTGACGTGGCCAGGTGCACTGGCTGCAAGCGGCAAGCTGGCACTTAAAATCCAGTTTTCCTCATGCAGTGTCCCGTGTCCTGTAAGAGTGAAGTTTATATGAAAAGAAAGAGACATGGAAAGTGAGATCATTCTTGCAAACTGAAGTGGGGATACCAACAAGCCAGGGAAAGAAAAAAAAAAAGCAGCTTTGGGTGAGGAACTAATACAGCAATCTCAAGCCTTTCCAAAATCAAATGTCTGCAAAAAAAATGTAATGACCCCTACAGGGGACAGAACAGAGTGTCAGAACTATTCTGAGGGACTGCTGATGGTACCTGGGGGGTGCTGGAAAGCACGGCAGCTTAGGGCCATCACAGATTTAGTACGCTGATGATCAGAAGTCTGTAGTCAGTTGCCATGGTCAGCACTTGCCCTCAATCAGACTGTGATTTGACAGCTCTAGAGCGTTAAAAAGCAATGAAAAGTCTGTTGACCATCAAATGCCTCACACATCTGCTCTGAACAATGAAAGTTGGAAGCAGAAAAGGTGAGCTGGATCAATGATCCATCTGCACATTGTCCTATTGAAAGAATTATTGGTAGCACCATGAAAAAGAAAAGTTTCCATTGCCATTTAAAAGGAAATATAAAAATATATTATACATATTTAAAAATACATGAAAGGCAATATAGTTGCCAATATTCAGGACAGAGTTTTCAGTTTGATTGAAACTTTTATCCTTTTCTGGGCATTGTCTCTCCCAGAGCCCTATCTGGTGAACCAGGCCAGGCAGGCAGAGTTTCCTTGGGGGCTTTCACTCCGGGTACCCTGCGAATGCTGTGTATGTAGCTGGTGGTGCGATGCACTCAGCATCCCGTGTTCTGTCTGCTGGCAGAGAAACACACCCCAGTGCCTTCTACAGGACAGCGGCCCGCATTCTGAAACACAGCTCCTCAAAAAGTCCAGCATCTTGAACAGAACAACCATTTTTTAAATAGTCAAAGTGTATTTGAAATTAGAGCAATAATGGAATTTACGGTAAGTCCCCTGCATACGAAGCTTCAAGTTGTGAGCTTTCAAAAATGCGAACGTGCGTTCTATCAAGATCAGGTGTGAGTGACATTGTAGCTGGCCCCCCGTCTCCTATCGCTGACACTACCATCTTCCGCCTCTTCTCCCCCCTTCAGCCAGTAGCTCTTCTTGCCTGTTCACCCAGTCCCAGCCCCTATATGCCAGCGGTTGTACTGTGCTTTTCAAGGTACTGTATTGTAAGATTAAAAACATTTCCTTTACTGTTTGTGTTTGCTTTTTATGTATTATTTGAGCGAAAAGCATTATAAACCTGTTACAGTGCAGTACTATAAAGCTGATTGTGTTAGTTGGATGCCTTGGCTAACTTCATTGGACTTATGAACAAATTGGACTTATGAACATGCTCTTGGAACAGAACTCATTCAGATGTGGGTCACTCTACTGTATTTGTATTTAGAGTAGCAAAACAATTAGAACAGTAATGGTGTCTGACTCTTTGCGCCCCTGTGGATGGTAGCTTGCCAGGTTCCTCTGTCCATGGGGTTCACTAGGCAAGAATACTGGAATGGGTTGCCATGCCTTCCTCCAGGGGATCTTCCTGACTTAGGGATCGAACCTATCTTCTGCACTGGCAGGTGGGTTCCTGACCACTGAGCCAGCTACTGTGGTGTATACCAAGTAGAGTCTAGTGGCAGAGAAAGCAGTGGGTCCTGCCCTCGAGGGGACTAGAGGTCAAGTGATTAGAGACAGTCACTTGTCCCTAGTCTGCGTCCTCTTTTGGATTTGGGCCAGGTAATGTCACACACCTGTCAACTGCATCTAACTTAGGTTCTGGTTAAGGCCTCAGGCTGTGTCCTTCTTGACCGCCCCGCTCCCCCCCCTCCCCCCCCCACCATGGGAAGGATGCGATAACCAAAGTCAAACAAAAGAAAAAGCATAGACCACAGAACACTGGAAACCAGATTGGGTGGTATGAGCTATAAGTGTCTAGTCATTCTGAGAACCAAAGGATAATACAGATAGAAATCAGGGGAAGGTGGCTTGAAGAAGGAAGAAAGAGACAGAGAGGCCTGAGCAAAAATTCCAGTCCCTTTCCTTATGTAAGTGTGACCCTGGAAACATCAATTGACCTTTTATGACTCAGTCTCTTCATTAAACACAAAGCAAGGTTTGTTGGCAGCTTTTGAAGACATGGCAGAGGGTTTCACAAATTTAGAAAGCGTTACAAGACAGGAAATTAAAACCAATCTGGGGATTTGCTCCTTGCGACAACTCTGTACTGGGGAAGCATTTATTTTTAGACTTTCTAAACCTTTGCAATTTATTTCAGAGCATTCAGGGCAAGAGTATGGATTTTCCCTTTGGGATGAAATGAGTTCCAAAGCATGAGTCATCACTTGACCTGTGTGACCTGCTTCATCTGATCGTTCAGTTCAAGTTCCACAGGGCATTTCCTGGCTTCCTGGACAAATTCACAGTTGGGGGAGTGAGAGAAACATTAGGGACCTCTTCCAGGAAGACTGTTGAATAACTGCAACCAGGTGCATCCCGGGGCAACGGCGGCCCTGGGAGGCGCAGCTGCACCCTGCATTAGTGCGTTAGTTCCACAGTGAGGATGGGAGCTCCCAGATCAGGGGATCAGATGGGGGGAGAAGGGGGTGGAGGGAGAAGCAAACAGAAAGTCCTGGAAGCCAAACAAGGACACCGAGAAACTGAGAGATGATTTCCCTTCTCTCAGGCCATGAGCAATGGTTACTTTGGGCTCTCCCTGGAGCTTTTGCATCCTAGCCCAACTACATGCCTGATTTCCGAGGCTCTGGTGTTAAAGTAGAATCTGCTGGTCCAGCCTGACCTCACATCCGGGGCCCACTCAGCTGCTCCACCGAAGGAGCCCATGAAACTGGACTTTGTTACTCGATCAGGCCTTTAAATGTCATAAAATGATGGTTCAAATAAGGTTAACAGCGTGCTCTGCATGCGTGCTAAGTCACTTCAGTTGTGTCTGACTCTTTGTGGCCCCATGGACTATAGCCCGCCAGGCCCCTCTGTCTGTGGGATTCTCCAGGCAAGAACACTGGAGTGGGTTGCCATGCTTTCCTTCAGGGGATCTTCCTGACCCAGGGATCGAATCTGTGTCTCTTTTATCTCCTGCATTCCAGGCGGATTCTTTACCTGTAACCCTACACTACCTTTCAAAGTGACTTAGTCCCTATCAGTATAGTATGAATTATATATTGACTCCAATGACCACATATTTTTGTTCTGAGATTCTCTACACCACAGAGAAAAGCTGAAGTGCTACAACAGAAAAACAAAACAAAAACAATAACACAAAGCCCTTCCCCAATGCTGCTTTTTTTTCTTACAATCATGACTGCTTGGTTTGTACCAATTGACAAGTTCATTGTTTTTGTTAATTCATTCCTGACTTTGGGTAAACTGGTGGCCTCTGTGGCTGTGACTTTCAAAAGCTCTGTAATTCCATTACCCTTAGGAGATGTGGGTGTATACGTGTTAGTCGCTCAGTCGTGTCTGACTCCCTGCGATCCTGCAGCCTGCCAGGCTCCTTTCTCTGTCCATGGGATTCTCCAGGCAAGAACACTAGAGTGGGTGGCCATTGCCTTCTCCAGGGGATCTTCCCAACTCAGGGATCAAATCTGGGTTGCCCACATTACAGGTAGATTCTTTACCGTCTGAGCCACCAGGAAAGAGTGCTATTTAGATTTTTGAAGTTAGCTGCATTTCTTTCTTGAAGTTGCTGTGTACTTGCTTGAATTATTGTTGCTGAATAAAGTCTTTAGCTAAGTAGTTGTCAGGTGCCTCTTTCTAATCTACATTAGAAATGCCCTGGTATTTTGACCAAATCTTTCCTTCCTGGAGCCACATTCTGTGACCCTTCTCTGAGTCACCCTGTTAGCCTGGCTTTTTCTCTCGCTTCCAAACCAAGATACTTCTTGGTCAAACTAATATTTCCCCAAGTTCTCAAGGCTTTCCAACACTATTTCTTCCCCAGCCCCACAAATGTGGTTACATTTGTTTTTCCCTTTTAAAGATTGTCATCTTGATTACCATTTTTAATCTTCAGATGTTGTGATTTTAAAGCTACAATTTTAAGAGTCCTCTCTGCTTTGCCGAAAGCCACATTTAACTTATATTTTTACTTAAGTAAAAAACAGTGAAAATTTTTTTCCAAATACAACTCAAATATTAAACAAAATCCCAACTAAAATATCTGTGGCAACAAAAATATGAAAGTAATATCAAAGTGAGCAAGCACCCATTTATAGCCTATTTATTTTAACTGGAGGATAATTACTTTTACAATATTGTGTTGGTCTTTGCCATACATTAGCATGAATCAGCCGTGGGTGCACATGTGTCCCCCATCCTGAACCTCCCTCCCAGTTCCCTCCCCACCCCATCCCTCTGGGTTGTCCCAGAGCACTGGACTTGAGTGTCCTGTTTCATTCATTGAACTTGCCCTGGCCTTCTATTCTACGTATGATAATATACATGTTTCAATGCTGTTTTCTCATATCATCCCACCTTTTCCTTCTCCCACATAGTCCAAAAGTCTGTTCTTTACATCTGTCTCTCTTTTGCTGCCTTGCAGACAGGATCGTCATTCAGTTCAGTTCAGTTCAGCCGCTCAATCGTGTCCAACTCTTTGAGACCCCATGGACTGCAGCATGTCAGGCTTCCCTGTCCCTTACCAACTCCTGGAGTTTACTCAAACTCATGTCCATTGCGTCCGTCATGCCATCCAACCATCTCATTCTGTCATCCCCTTCTCCTCCTGCCTTCAGTCTTTCCCAGCATCAGGGTCTTTTTAAATGAGTCTGTTCTTCGCATCACGTAGCCAAAGTTTCAGTCACCTGATGGAGTTTCAGCTTCAGCATCAGTCCTTCCAATGAACACCCAGGACTGATCTCCCTTAGGATGGACTGGTTGGATCTCCTTGCAGTCCAAGGGACTCTCAAGAGTCTTCTCCAACACCACAGTTCAAAAGCATCAATTCTTCAGTGCTCAGCTTTCTTTATAGTCCAACTCTCACATCCATACATGACCACTAGAAAAACCATAGCCTTGACTAGACGGACTTTTGTCAGCAAAGTAATGTCTCTGCTTTTTAATATGCTGTCTAGTTTGGTCATAACTTTTCTTCCAAGGATCAAGCATCTTTTAATTTCATGGCTGCTATCTCCATCTGCAGTGATTTTGGAGCACAAAAAATTAAAGTCTGTCACTGTTTCCCCATCTATTTGCCATGAAGTGATGGGACCAGATGCCATGATCTTAGTTTTCTGAATGTTGAGTTTTGAGTCAACTTTTTCACTCTCCTTTTTCACTTTCATCAAGAGGCTCTTTAGTTCTTCTTCATTTTCTGCCATAAAAGTGGTGTCATCTGCATATCTGAGGTTACTGATATTTCTCCCGGCAATCTTGATTCCAGCTTGTGCTTCATCCAGCCCAGCATTTCTCATGATATACTCTGCATAAAAGTTAAACAAGTAGGGTGACAATATACAGCATTGATGTGCTCCTTTTCCTATTTGGAACCAGTCTGTTGTTCCATGTCCAGTTCTAACTGTTGCTTCCTGACCTGCATACAGGTTTCTCAAAAGGACTGTCATTTCCATCTTTCTAAATTCCATATATATGTGTTAGTATACTGTATTGGTGTTTCTCTTTCTGACTTACTTCACTCTGTATAATAGGCTCCAGGTTCATCCACCTTATTAGAACTGACTCAAATGTGTTCTTTATCGTAGCTGAGTAACATTCCATTGTGTAACTGTACCACAGCTTCCTCATCCCCTCATCTGCCGATGGACATCTAGGTCGCTTCCATGACCTGACTGATGTAAACAGCGCTGCGATGAACATTGGTGTACTTTTGCCTCTTTAATTTCTGGTTTACTTGGTGTGTATTCCCAGTGTGGGATTGCTGGGTCATATACAGCCTGTTTATTTTAAGCAAAAAGTCAGTACATGAAGATTTCAGGGTATGGAGAGACCACTCCGCCAGCTGTCCATCATGCCAGGACTCTAATTGTGGTGCATTGTGATGCTTTGTAGAAATAAATATCAACACATACAGGCATGGCAGTCCAGCCCCTCCATCCACTTACTTCCTAAAACTGGTTCTGTGGGTTGTAACCACTGGTTTATCAACCTTAGGGTTCAGGGTTCTTATTCCTACCTTAAAGTTTTCTCTCTCCCTTTGATTCCTCTTCCTCTTCCATGTTTTAGATGTCGACGTTCTTTCTCTTTTCTTCCATGCAAACAGTTCAGTTCAACTTTACAGAATGTAGCTTCACTCTTTCCCATTGTCTTTTCCTTGAGACCTACATACTGAAAATGTAAAAATGCATCACTGTGTAATATATCCAACTGAGCTGCTCCTGAGACCCTGCCAAAGTGACTTGATATACTGACTGTGACATCTTATTTAATTTCCATGTGTTCGAATCATCCTCAGTAGGTTGTTAAGTGACTTGAGTTTGCAACCCATCCATCTTTATAAACACCTCCCCACCCAAAGTCTAGCCCAGTGCTTTATGCTTCGGTACTCCTTATGTTTTTATTGAATGAATAACTATCCCCTTTAGCTACAACAATTCTCTTTAAATCCAGCTGGAAAATTTCCAGTTTCAGACCTATATTCTGTATACTCTTTGCTCCATAGCCTTTGCCAATCTATCTCCTCATAAAATAGTGATAAATCAATGTTCCTTCTGCCAATATTTCTTGGGAAAACAGGACATGTGTAATGACTGGCTAGTCCCTGTGTGGGTGGAGAACAGGACAGAGTTGCCTAGCTGTTCTTTTTCGAGACCTAGTTCATCACTCTCTCCGAATATGTCACATATTACTTCACTGCTAAGGCTTATTTTATTTTCTTCATTTGAAAAGTTGGAAGCAATTTGGATAGATCTTTTAGGAGTATGACTACGATTCATTATCAGTAAGTCCACAATCTCATCTAATTGTAATTAAATTTTAATTTTTTATCAAAGTAACCCAGAAGCAGCTTAGCAAGTCAAACAGCAACATAAGGCTTATCATAAAAGAGCAGTCCCCTTACCATGACTGTTTTTATCCTAGTTCCCACTCCCCAGATGGACTCACTTTATACTCTCTTGGCTGTTTCTTCTGGTTTATATCTCACTATTTCAAAACAGCATCCTATAAGAAAAGTTTTCTTTTTATTTTCAAGTTTAGACATTGCCTATTAACCTTCTGTTATAAAAATGGGGCTTAGGTCTCTCTCATATCCCCCAAACACACATACATATACATACATACACACATACACACACACACCAATACATATATATGCACATACACACACCTATACATACACACACACCCTACTGTCCCTGCACCCAATTATATTCTTACTTTGTTCAAATCAAGATTGAAGGTTTACATTCAGATGGCTAACATATGATTACATCATTATTATTGGCCAAGTCATTTAGCTTTATTTCATTTCTTTTCATGTAGTATATTCACTTAGTTTGTTAGTAGAGTTTAACTATTACTTCTTATGTGTGTGTGTTAGTTGCTCAGTCATGTCCACCCATGGACTGTAGCCCGTCAGGCTCCTCAGTCCATGAAATTCTCCAGGCAAGAATACTGGAGTGGGTTGCCAGTTCCTGCTCCAGAGATTACTTCTTAGTTGATTACCAATTTACTTTTTATTTTATTCAGTTTTTTAGTGATTTAGATTTTAAGATTATTTAGTTTATTATTTAGTGTCATTTTTTATCACATTGCTTAAATGTTTGAATATTCTTTATATTGACTTATAATTATTATTTTTTTACTATTGCATTATTTTTAGAAAACATCATGTATTCCTTTGAAATTTTCTTTGGAACTTTCATTGTGACTTCACATATGGTCAGTTTTTGTGACTATTCCATTTTGCTTCAGAAGCTATCTCCTCTGCATCATTTGGGTATGGATCTGTACACACAGTAAGCTGTATACACAGGGTGGGTGTGTGCTCAGTCATGTCCAACTCTCAGCAACCCCACTGGTTGCACTCCACCAGGCCCCCTCTGTCCTTGGAATTTTCCAGGCAAGAACACTGGAGAGGGTTGCCATTTCCTACTTCAAGGGATCTTCCTGACCCAGAGATAGAACCCACATCTCTTGTGTCTTCTGTATTGGCAGGCAAATTCTCTACCAATGTGCCACCTGGGAAGCCCCTATATACGCAGTACTTCATCTTATTAATTGTGTTATTTAAACTCATTTACTGGTTTATTTTTTTCAGTGAACATTTATTCCACACCTTATTATTCACTGGACACTCTTCTAGGCATCAAGAATACAGTCTTAAACAAACAAAATCCCTGCCTTTCATGGACTTTATATTCTAGGGGAGCTAATAATAAATAAATAATAACAACTTATGTTATACACACCCACAGAGTAGTGATAAATGCTTTCAGAAAAATAAAGTAGGAGGATGATAGAGAATTTAGGGTGTACAAGGCAAGAGTTAATCCATAAAGGGTGGGTCAGGAAGATCTTTCTGAGAAAGTGATATTTAAACATATCTTTATATGTTTGTTTATTTGTCTTTGATTGAGCTCTTATTTTGAAGATATATATAATTGTTTTTCTTTTCACTCATATCTGATGTCCCTTTTTGGCTAGTATGATATTTTTTGTCTTGAATTCTGTTTTGTCAGATATTAAAATTTGAGCATCTGTTTTCTTTCAATCCATATTTGCATAACTTTCTTGATCTTGTTTTATCACTTGGTTTGAATCCCAGCTATGATACTTGCTGGTTATTTCATCTTGGATTGATTATTTAATCTCCACAATTTAATGATCCATTAGTGAGGATAGTCAAAGTATAATAACTATCTCATAACACCATTATGAGGATTAAACGAGTTAATTCTTGTCATGTGCTTAGGACAGTGCCTGGCTCATAGTAAGTACTGCAGAAGTAAGACGCTATAGGAAAAAAACAAAAACAAAAAAACATTGTGTTTCAAACATTTGTTTGCTTTTATTTCAAGTTTGTCTATTGCTAACAACAAATTAGGTTTTAGCTTTTAAAATCCAGAGTCAATTTTAATAGATGTTTTCTATCCATTTACATTCACTCTATGTATTTTAACTATATTAGAATATATTTCTGTCACCTTATTTAACATTTTCCCATTTACTATATCTTTAGTATTTTTCCTTTATTTCCTATTTTATACTAGCTATGCAGCATTTTCTCCCAACTAAAAACATAAGCAATTATTTGCACCTAACTTCTTAAGAAGCCATGTCCTTCCCTTTTCCGAATATTTCTGTTTCTTCTTCATTTCCTTTTATACATATATTGTATTATTGCTCATGAATGGTTATATATATTTTGATTCCCATTATATAGTTTCCATATCACATACCTCGTTTTTCACCTTCCTATAGCATCTTCACTTCTACATGGTCTTTTTATACATCCATGGCTCCCACTACTCTGCGTGTATACAGACTGCCGTGTATGTATATATAGGCAGATATAGACTGCCACATCCTTATCTCTGGCTCTAATTCCTCTCCTGATCATACACCTGTGCATTCAGCTGACCCAGACCTCCCATCTGCATGCCCCGCGGTCATTCAAACCCAGTGCATCCTAAACTGAACATCTGCTCTGCGTTTCGCTGCTTCAGGAATGGTACCACCAACCTCACAGTTGCCAGCCTATCGCCTTGACGCTCCTCTTTTTTCCCCACCTTCCAATATAACGTGGTGTTCTGTCAATTCTACTTCCTAAATTTGCCTTGAAAGTCTGTGTTGTTTTCTACCATCCTTATCTGGATTCTTGCATGATCTTTCTACGCCCATCTGAGCATCTCCTCCACCCTCACCCCAGTATACTCTTCTACCCTATAACCTGTGATCTTCATAAAATGAATATCTAATGATGTCATTACCTACTTAACACTCATCAGTGGCATTTTATCACCCTTTGGATTAAATGTTGATGCCATAACATGGCTCACCAGTCCACAGGTGATCTGAGTCCTGCTGGCCCTTAGCTTTTCCCATCCCAAACTCCTTGAGGAATTTCTTCTAGCACCTCAAATATATCAGGTGTTGTCTTACTTTCACACGTTATTTTTTCTTCCTAGAACATGTTTTCCTTTCTCTTTGCTAAACTTTCAGACCTCTGTTTAGATGTTTCCTCTGAGAAGTCTGTCTGCCTCGTTTAGAAAGCCGGCATTCTCTCAAGGTCCCCTGCCTGCCCCCACCACACCGTGTCTCCTCCTTAATATGGTGTTTTATGAATGTTTGGGTTTTCATCTTTGATTCAATACTCTCAGCAAAGGCAGAGGCTGTTCCAAGTCGTGTCTAGGATGAGCCTGATGTAGGGTAAGTCCTCGGTGACATGTATTGACTTGAGTTGCACATCCATGCTGTACTTCCGGTCCCTTGGATTCTTTTAACTCTATACATTTCTTTCAAATTCCATTGGCTTCTTAGAGACATCCTAAACATCCCTAACTTTATACTTTACTAACTGATATCTCACACTAAAATAATCCTAAATTGTTTACAAGGTAATTTTCATAGACTATTTCATTTAACTCTCTCCATGTTCCTGGGATATGATTAGGAATAAATTCGGCTCCCCATTCTACAATTAAACATCTAAGTTCTGAAGAATTTAGTGAAAGGCACAATAAGACCAGAGTCAGTTCATCTATTTAGGTTTTTGATTCAATTTGGTACTTTTTAAAAATTGTGGCAAATATACATGGCATACAACTTATCATTTTAACTGTTTTAAGTGTACAGTTAAGTTGCCTTACGTACATTCACATTGTCATGGAACCGATCCCCAAAACTCTTTTCACCTTACAAAATGAAAATTCTATACCAATTAAATGACTCTTCATTCCCTCTGCCCCCCAGTCTCTTACAACCACTGTTCCACTTTCTATTTTAATGAATTCCACTAGTCTGAGTATCTTATGTAAGTTGAATGAGACACTATTTTTCTTCTTGTCATTGACTTCATTTAGCATAATGTCTTCAAGTTTCATTCATGTCGTAACATATGTCAGAACTTCCTTCCCTTTTGCTGTGTATATATTCAATCATCTGTATATATTACAATCACAGATATACACCAAATGTTGTTTATCCATTCATCTGTTGATGGCCACTTGCATGGGTCTATCATTTGGCTATTGTGGATAATGCTGCTGTGAACAATGGTGTACAAATATCTCTTTGAGTCCCTGTTTTCAATTCTTTTGGGTGTATACCCAGAAGTGGAGCTGTTGAATCACGTGGTCATCATATTTTTAATTTTTTAAAGAATTGTCATACTTTTCCCACAGCAGCTCTACCAGTTCACATTCCCACCAACAGTACACAATAGAGCTAATCTCTCCACATTCTAGCCAACACTTCTTATTTTCTGCTTTTTGATAGTAGCTATCTTCATGGGTGTGAGGTAGTATTTCACTATAGCTTTGATTTGCATTTCTTTAATGATTAGTAATATGAAACATCTTTTCATGTGCTTGTTGGCCATTTTCATATCTTCTTTGGTGAACTGTTTAACCAAGTCATTTGCCCACTTTCTGATTGATTGTGTGATTTTTTATTGTAATAAGATTAAATATTTGGGTATTAATCCTCAACAGATATATGATTTGCAAATATTTTCTCCCATCCCTTAGGTTGTTCTTTTACTCTGATCATTGTGTCCTATGACTCCTGACACTATTTTGAATGGTCTCTTTAGAGGATTATTTACAGAAGTGGTACAAAGCCTATGTGGAGTCATGGCAAAAGACCCAGAGCCCAGTTATCAGAACAGATACACAAGGTCAAGGATTGTATGAGGGGGTGGATGCTGAGGCTCAGGGTAGGGGAATGTTGCCGGGATAGAGACACAATGTTTTCCTGCTTAGAGTACCATATTTGTCATCGAGACTGAGCTAGGCATAAGGCAACAGATGGGGGTCAAGTGATCCCAGGGGGGCGTCCCAGGTGGCTCAGTGGTAAAGAATCTGCCTGCCAGTGCAGGAGATAAGAGTTCAATTCCTGGGTTGGGAAGATCCGTTTCCTTCCCCAGTACAACGAACTCCAGTATTCTTGCCTGGAGAATCCCATGGACAGAGGAGCCTGGTGGGCTGCAGTCCATAGGGTCACAAAGAGAAGACATGACTGAACACACACACACACACACACACACACAACTGACCCCAGGAGTGGAAAAAGGAGGGACACCAGAACTGAGACATATTTAAGCCTCTTTTATTGAGTCGTATATAGACGACCAAAAGATAGTTTCATTTCTTCTCTAAGAGGTTTAAACCACTATTCAAGTGCTAAGAAGTACCTGGGATAATCCCACCAGGTACTCAAGGAGACACCTAAGAATCATACAGTTGGGGACGTCCCTGGTGGTCCAGTGGTTGAGAAGCCGCCTTCCAATGCAGAGGATGCAGGTTCGATCCCTGGTCTGAGAACTGAGCCCACACACAACTACGGAGTCTGCTACAAGCCACCATGACAAATTTCAGCTAAATAAATATTTCTTATAAAAAAAAAAAGAGAACCATAGAACAAAATATAGGCCTTTGAAGAACTAGGAACCCAGGTTAAGATGATTATCTGCTAATTAAATTCTTGACTTTTAGTAAGGAAGATCCAGGACCTCAGGGTAGATATCACCAACTCAGTTGAGGTTAGGATTTATGATTTGTCCACAAGAAAGAAATTAGGAATTGTATGTATCAATGTCAGATCAGCAGTAGTGAATTGATGCCTTTCAGTTAAAGGCAAAACCTACCTGAATCAAGTTAGAAATAGGATCCAGGTTACCAATTAACCAGGACCGGCAGACTAAAGGTGTTCTAAAAGAGACTTTAAGGGTGAACCGGTTTGCTGTCTGAAGTCCATAGGTGTCATTTCCCCCTGTTTGTTCTAAAAGGATCTGTTTCCCAGGGGACCAGATAGCCATGTGACATTATCTATATATACCCTTTAGCCATATAAATGAATACAGAATCATCTCTTTTTACAAGTTTTTCAGATCCCAGTGCCACAAACAAACAACATTAGTGGTCTGCATACTCATTTTCAACTTGGACACCATGCTGTTCAACAGTCTGTTTTTTATTGAGCTCTTTTAAGAACATCACTAAACCATAATATTTTTAAAGCATCACTGAGAAAATATCAAAAGGGTTCATAACAGAGACTTACAATTACAAGGAAAACAGAGGAAGTGACTTTTAGAAATGAAAAGTGGTGAGGAAGTGACAAATGGACCACATGCACCTGGGATGAGTCATTTGACAGGAGAAATGATTCTCGGGGATGAAGTGAGTCACTGGCGGTTAACAGGCAAGATGGAAAAGAGAGAGGGATGTTGTTGAAAGATCAGATGCTATTAGTCGACCGAGTAGGCTTTTTAGCTCCAGTTTATTTGACTAAATCGTCTAAAGTTAAGGGACTTAAAGGAAAAGCACGCTGGGGATGCTGCCAAGAAAACTTCCGCCACAGGCCATGGATGGTTGGGTGAGTTAACAGCCCCTTGAATCTGCGCAAAAGCGAGGTGTGCAATGACAGCCATGGCAGATCCATGTTGTGTAGCATCTAAAGAGTTAACAGAACCACTTTTAAAGATCCTCAGGGATTAGAATGGGGATTAACTGCCTCCAAAACTTTTAATGCCCACAGAACAAATGTCAGCTAGGAGAAAACGGATGCCTAATTATAATGCTCCAAAGGCATGCCCCTTGCCTGTTTCAGTAGCGATGGATCCAGGAATTTAAAATTTAAAACAGCCCCCCTCCCTGTGAATTTATGAGCAAAGAGCTTTTCAAAATGCCTTTTAGAATGGGATTGGTGCATAGGAAGAGGAACATCTGTGAATCCCTTGAATTTGTTTTCCACTTTGTTCTGTATTGGCTGCAAACTTGATATAAATGCTTTCTCTGGTTTCATAAATATCACTGGTAAGATATTTTAGACATGACCAAGGATGACATGTAAAGACGTGCAACTGGAAGAACATTTCCCAGAGTTTGCTTCATAGGAAAACATGATTCCATGACCAAACAGATTTAGAAAATAATAAAACACTCAGTTAATAAAAAGTTGAATGTATTTCTTAAATAAATGTACTTCTTAAAACAGGGTTGTTAGAATACACCTAGCTGACCTCCAGCTACAGAGAGCATCCTGACCACGGACCTTCACTGCGGCCCTTCAAAGCCGTCCTCCACATGTGATAGGCCAGTTGTCCCCGAGGCTGCACCCAAACAGTGACCTTGACCCAGAGAACAGGGTCTGAGGTAGGCTTGTTATCGGAAGACACAAGACTCTCCTGACTGACAACACTGTCTCAGGGATTTCCTGGCAGGCCTGCTGAGCTGATAATTCACTCAGGCAGTCTAGAAGTTCCTCAGTCTCTCCTGTACTGGGGGTCAGACTTGCAGAATCTGATGGCTTTTCTGGGATTCCCCAGCTCCCTCCCTCTTCCTCTCCCAGGCATTTTTGCTAACAGAATTCTGCCATGTTTAATTCTGTCTTGGTGTCTGCTTCTCAGATAACCCAGAAAAACTATTAAAAAGCTTATAATAACTCATAAAACTCTGTGCACACACACAAAAATAGCAGCTAAATCTATGAAGCAAAACCTATTAGAAGAGGATTTATATAAAATGGTAATATTTGTGAGAGATTTTAATCCAACCCTTTTAAAATCAGTCATAAGTGACAGAAGAAAATTGAAAACATAAAGAAATTTATGAATCCATAGCTCTGCAAATAGATAATAAAAAGTATTTTCTAGCTTAATGGAACAAAGAAAGAAGAGACTTTTAAAGTCCATATTTCTTATCATTATTCAATAGAGTTAGAATAAATAATAAAATATGACAAAATTATTACCTAGAAATGAAGGAATATGACCTCAGACAAATTTTAGAGCAATGAGACAATCAAAACTGAAAGGTAGCATAAGTTGTACTAAGTGAGTGAAAGTCACTCAGTTGTGTCCGACTTTTTGTGACCCCATAGACTATACAGTCCATGGGATTCTCCAGGCCAGAATACTGAAGTGGGTAGCCTTTCCCTTCTCCAGGGGATCTTCCCAACCCAGGGGATTGAACCCAGGTCTCCCACATTGCAGGTGGATTCTTTACCAGCTGAGCCACAAGGGAATCCCAGTTGCACTAAAGGGAATGTTAAATACCTAAATGTTTTATTTAAAAAGAAAGATTATCTGTATGTCTTCTTTGGAGAAATGTCTGTTTAGTTCTTTGGCCCATTTTTTGATTGGGTCATTTATTTTTCTGGAATTGAGCTGCAGGAGTTGCTTGTATATTTTTGAGATTAATCCTTTGTCTGTTTCTTCATTTGCTATTATTTTCTCCCAGTCAGGATGGCTGCTATCCAAAAGTCTACAAGCAATAAATGCTGGAGAGGGTGTGGAGAAAAGGGAACCCTCTTACACTGTTGGTGGGAATGCAAACTAGTACAGCCGCTATGGAGAACAGTGTGGAGATTTCTTAAAAATCTGGAAATAGAACTGCCATATGACCCAGCAATCCCACTTCTGGGCATACACACTGAGGAAACCAGATCTGAAAGAGACACGTGCACCCCAATGTTCATCGCAGCACTGTTTATAATAGCCAGGACATGGAAGCAACCTAGATGCCCATCAGCAGATGAATGGATAAGGAAGCTGTGGTACATATACACCATGGAATATTACTCAGCCATTAAAAAGAATTCATTTGAATCAGTTCTAATGAGATGGATGAAGCTGGAGCCCATTATACAGAGTGAAGTAAGCCAGAAAGATAAAGACATTACAGCATACTAACACATATATATGGAATTTAGAAAGATGTAATGATAACCCTATATGCAAAACAGAAAAAGAGACACAGAAATACAGAACAGACTTTTGAACTTTGTGGGAGAATGTGAGGGTGGGATATTTCAAAAGAACAGCATGTATACTATCTATGGTGAAACAGATCACCAGCCCAGGTGGGATGCATGAGACAAGTGCTCCGGCCTGGTGCACTGGGAAGACCCAGAGGAATCGGGTGGAGAGGGAGGTGGGAGGGGGGATCGGGATTGGGAATACATGTAAATCCATGGCTGATTCATATCAATGTATGACAAAACCCACTGGAAAAAAAAAATAATTAAAAAAAAAAAAGATTAAAAGGAATGAAGCTTATTCTGTATTATAGAAGATTAGAATAACAATAAAAGCAACCAAAAGAAAATATGAGGAGGCTATTAGTAAAGATAAACGTGAAAACAAAAATAACAATAAATGATAAAAAAAATAGGAGAATAACTAAATAACTGAAGAGCAACTAAACCCAAGGGCTAGTTTTGTGAAAATATCAAACACTCATGGATGTAATTATGATAAAAATTTAAATGTTTAAATAAAAATGACTGAAAAATATACTTGATTAGGAATAAGGGGGAAAAAAAACCAACCATAGACAGAGAAGAAACTTTTAAAAAGAGCAACAATGTAATACCTCATACTACTTCTCAGTAGCAAATTTGCAAATCTAGAGGAAATACTTCCTATATGCTAAAAATTGCCAAAATTGACCCCAAATAGAGAACAGACAGAGTAATTGCCACAGAAGACTTGGGAAGGTGCTTAAGGAGCTACCATGACAGAGGTTCCATGTCCAGATGGTTTTACTGTTCCTTAAGCTTCTAACTCTAAACCATAAGAAAAGATGGAAAGGCCATCATGACTATAGTTATGAAGCTGACATAATTTCAGTACCAAATTCTGGTAAAGATAATTATTTTTAAATATGTTAACTAATATTTTTAAAATCTCAACCAATATCATATGTAACTAAGGAAGCAAAAATTATAAACAAAATACAGCAGACATATTTCAATATCTTCCATGTTTCCAGAGATTAATATACTATCGCCAATTGGGATTTATACATGTATTATATGGGTGCTTCAATGCTACAAAAATCTATCAACAAAATTCATAGCATTGATAAATTAAGGGAAAATATGATCACATTAATAAATCCTTAAAAGGCATTTAGAAAAGCTAATAGGCATTCTTAATAAAAGCTTTGAATAAAGTAGGAATAAATGGTGACTACTTGATGATGATTTGAAAAATTGACCTATCAAAACCAATAGAAAATATTTCAAATAATGAAAGAAAACCATTTCAGTTAAAATCATAAATATCATAGAATTCCCTCTATCTGTGTTATTAACCAATATGATATAGGTTTTAGTAAGTACAGTAACAAGGTAATAGAATAATTCATGAGAACATTAGTAAAGAAGCAATGATAATATCTCTATTCACTGAATTTCATACCTAGAAAACCCAAAAGATTCTTTGAGAAATTGCTTTAATAAAAGAGAAAAATTGGAAAATTGGATGGATGTTAAAAATACAAAATTCAACAGCTTTTCTTTATATTAATAATGAAGACCTGCATATGAAAATAGAAAAAAAAAGATTATTTCATTTACAATAGTTCCCCCAAATTTGCATGAGCTAGGAATAAATGTAAAATGAAAGACAGAGGTCTAAATAAACAAAACTATAAAGCCATGTTGGAGAAGATAAATGCTGAGTAATGAGAAGGCATAAACTTTTTGAATTAGAGAAACCTAATTCCATATGAAGTATATCTTTGCAATTCTTTGTTGCTACTATACTGCATTTGTTGCTGCCCTGCCACTCAGTCGTGTCCAGCTCTTTGTGACCCCATGGACTGCAGCACCCCAGGCTTCCTTGTCCTTCACCATCTCCCATAGCTTGCTCAAACTCATCTCCATTGAGTCGGTGATGCCATCCAACCATCTTGTCTTCTGTTGTCCCCTTCTCCTCCTGCTTTCAGTCTTTCCCAGCATCAAGGTCTTTTCTAATGAGTCAGCTCTTCGCATCAAGTGTCCAAAGTATTGGAGCTTCAACTTCAGCATCAGTCCTTCCAATGAATGATCAGGACTGATTTCCTTTAGGATGGACTGATTTGATCTCCTTGCAGTCCTAGGGACTCTCAAAAGTCTTCTCCAACAATGTAGCTCAAAAGCATCAATTCTTCAGTGCTCAGCCTTCTTTATGGTCTAGCTCTCACATCTCACTTACCCAAACCATAGCTTTGACTAGATGGACCTTTGTTGACAAAATAATGTCTCTGCATTTTAATATGCTGTCTAGGTTGGTCATAGCTTTTCTTCCAAGGAGCAAGGGTCTTTTATTTTCATGGCTGCAGTCACCAACTTCAGTGATTTTGGCACCCAAGAAAATAGCCTGTCACTGTTTCCATTGTTTCCCCATCTATTTGCCATGAAGTGATGTGCAATTGCAGTTAGAATCCCCTGGTAGAGAGGAATCCATTCTCTAGTGTGCATGCTCCTTCCTGTCTTAATAAGTACCCAGGGCTATTTGTAACAACACTGTATTTGCCAGTGTTCTGGAAAAGCCCATGGTTCTCTCCTCCCTCTCCTCTACTTTCACACAGAACACTTCCCTTCTGACACCTCTGGGTCACTAAAAGTATAGGAACTTTTCCCATACTAAGTAATTCTCTGTGACACTAACTGGGTGTGCTACAATTTAACTCTGTTCTAACGTGATCTACCTGGGGTTGGTATCAGATCCCACAGGTTAAGGGCTCAGTTACACAAGACTGCCCCCCATTTCAGATGTCACCCCAAGTAGCATGTCCCTATGTTACTCACAACTTCTGTCCTACCTGCTACAAATATGAGGTTCCCATGACTTCTTCCCCCCTTGGATTTGATTGATTGCTTGAATAATTCTCAGAACTCAGGGAAACACATTTACCAGCTTATTAAGGGATCTGCCAAAAGATCCAGATAACAGCCAGTTGAAGAGATACATAGGGTGAGGTCTGGATGGGTCCTGACTACAGGAACTTCTGTTCCCATGGAGCTGGGGTGCACCACCCTCCTGCAACATGGAATATCTCCTGGTAGACGCCTGTGTTCACCCGTGAGATCTTCCCCAATCCTGTACTGTTGGGATTTGTGGAGGCTTCCTCACGAAGGCATGAGCAAACATTAATGCTTTTTTTCATCCCATCTTCTCTCTCTAGTAAGTGGTTGGGGCTGAAAATTCCAAGCCTTTAGTTCTGGCTTTGTCTGCTGGTGGCTAGCCCCCCTTCCAGGAGCCCACCCAGAATCACCTCAAACAATGAACAAACAATGCTCCTAGTGCTCTTAGAACTTAGGAACCTACAAGAGCTTTAGAAGCCTTGTGTCAGGGACTGGGGACAGAGACCAAATATATATTTCTTACTACAAATCACAGTATTACAGTGTCTTTTGCTTCCTTTGCAATGGGACACTCTTGTGTGATCAAGTTCAGGCCAGCGGGATGCAGATAGAAGTTATGCAGTAGTCCTCCCCTACCTGTGGTTTCACCTTCCATGGTTTCAGTTACTCGCTGTCAGATGAGGTCTGAAAATAAATTGAAAATTCCAGAAATAAACAAGTCATAAGGTTTAAATTTCTCACCATTTTGATGTGGACCGTCACTTTGTCTGGTGGACCCTGCCCATTAGACTCTGAGTAGCCGTCTGAGTTATCAGATTGACTGTCACCTTATCACAAGGCTTGTGTTCAAGTGACCCTTATTTTACTTAAAAGTGGCTCCAAAGTGCAAGTGTGATGATGGAGGCAATTCAGATATGCCAAAGAGAAGCTGTAACAAGCTTCCTTTAAGTGAAAAAGTGCAAGTTCTTGACTTAATAAGAAAAGAAAAAAAAATCATATGCTGAGGTGGCTAAGATCGACAGTAAGAAAGAAACTTCTATGAAACTGTGAAGAACGAAGAAGAAATTAGTGTTAGGTTTGCTATCACACTCAAACCACAAAAGTTACAGCCACAGTGCATGATAAGTGCTTGGTTAAGATGGAAAAGGCATTAAATTTGTACAATACTCTGAGAGAGTACACATTCACATAATTTTTATTATAGTACATTGTTATAATTCTACTTTACGATTAGTTACTGTTGTTCATCTCTTACAGGGCCTAATTTATGAATTAAGCTTTATCATAGGTATGTATGTATAGAAACAAAAATGGTATGTATAGGGTTCAGTACTTGCTACAGTTTCAGGCATCCACTGAGGTCTTGAAACATATCCCCTCTGGATAATGGGGTACTCTTTGCGCAACTTCCATTCTTAAAAGGGGGTGGCGTGGTTTGACCTCTGCTTTTCCATTTTGTCTTTTCTGCTGGAATGTAGGCAAATAGCACACCATTTTGTATATGAAGTAGTAAAATGAAAGATGGTGAAAAAAAAAAAAAAAGCTTCGTCTTTTACACTTAAATCTGAGACACCAACCCTAGACTGCTTATATTTTCATTTTTGGTAAGAAAAGCACAGACAAAACTAAAACCCTTATCTTATTTAAGTCACAGTTACTTTTGCTCTTAATTACAGCATCTGAAACCACACCCTAAGCAAAGCAAATCTCAATGATTTTTAAAGTCATTACATAAGATCATATATAAGTTTAAATGGAAAAATAAATACCAATAGAAAGGTAGAAAAACCTTTTTTTTAAAAAAAAAAAGAAGAAAAGAAACTGAAAAGCTGTTTAAGGCATCTGATTAAATAAATATGGCAATGGTTTGGGGATAGAAACATAGATCAGTGAAACAATGTAGTTAAGCTAGAAAAGCAAGTTTACATAAGAATGCAAAATAAGCAAATGTGATTTTTTTTTTAATTATGTGTGGAAAATGTTTGATTTAATCAATGAACTGTCACAACTGCCTGTCTACATGAAAAAAAAGTAAAACTGCACCCCTGTCTCAAATCACATGGATATCTAAATTCCAAAAGGACTGAAGACTGAAACGTAAACATATAACCACAAAAACCTTCAGAAAAAAAATCTAAGAGATCACGTTCAAAACTGAGAGTTCCTTCTTAACCAAGGCAGGAAGTTCAGAAGCTGTTAAGGAAAAACAGGTATATTTACATGAAAGTTTATGTAGGAAAAGATAGAATATAGGTAAAGAGAAATTATGCTTGAAATCTGATGGCAAAATAAAAATTATACTATACAAAGAGCTCTTACAAATTGACAGGAAAAAGACCTACAACTCAATAGAAAAATGGGCAAAGTGTATGAACAAGCAATTCACAGGAAAGCAACTCCAGATATTTGATATGTATAATGAAAAGACATTCAAACTCACTAGCGTGAAAATTGCAAATTAAATTAACAGTGACATATGACTTACATCCATAATGCTACGTTTAAAGAACGGCTGTTCTACCTGCTGTTCTTTGCTGACAGGAATGAAGAAAAGAGCATACTCTCCGAATTGATAGTGGAAATGTGAATATTTATAGACTTTTGGGGAGAGCAACTGGCAATACCTATTTCAAAATAAAATAAATTGCAATCCCACCCATGGCAATATTTTCCACTGAAAAAAAAGTATCAATATATCATAAGGCTAGATGTATAGAATGCTTGTATAAGGTGTTTGTAGAGTTAAAAAATATAAACATGAACAGTACAACTCCAAATAGAGAAATTGTTGGATAATTTATGAGACACCCCGTCCATGGAGTTTTAGAAAGCCATCACAAATAATGAATTAGAGCTCTACTGAGCAGGAAAAGAGGATGCAAAGAAATATGATTCCATTTTTGTAAAACAAAGCCAGAGGACTATATGTGAGTACAATTATATTTTATGAGCCTGGAGGAAAGCAGGGAGGAATTCACATCACGTTGGTAAGAAAGCTAAGTTTGAGGCAAGTCACTGGGTCAGCAGTTTGATAAAGACAGGAAGAGGAGGAGGAGAAGAAAAGAGAAGGCAAGTCAGCTTCAGAACACCCTGCACGTGCAGCATCATCCCATTAGAGTAAAATGACACATGAGCGACACAGGTGAGTGCAAATAGAATTAGAATTAAGAAATTACTATGAGGCAATATAGGACCTTTTGTAGTGTAAGTTGTTACAATATTAAGTAAACAATAAATAGTTACAAAGTCAAGCATAACTTATGTGTGTGTCAGTCATGTCCTACTCTTTGCGACCCCGTGGACTGCAGCCCACGAGGCCCCTGTGTCCATGGGATTCTCTAGGCAAGAATACTGGCATGGGTAGCCATTCCCTTCTCCAAGGGATCTTCCCAACCCAGGGATCGAACTTGCGTCTACTATATTGCAGGTGGATTTTTCACCATCTGAGCCACCAGGGAAGCACCTAGCATAGCCTATGGTTATGTCTAAATAACATATGTGGAGAGAAAGACAAAGATTAGAAATTGTAGAGCACAGTTGGTGGGATTTTAGATTATCTCCCATCTTCTTAAAAAAAAATTTCTGTACTTATTTTTAATTTAATTTTCACTTTATATTGGAGTAGATTTACAGTGTTGTGTTTCTTTCAGGTGTAGAGCACAGTGATTCAGTTATACACATACATATATCCATTCTTTTTCAGATTCTTTTCCCACATAGGATAAGGGAATATTGAGTAGAGTTTCCTGTACTATACCATAGGTTCTTATTGATTATTTACTTCATATTACTGTTATATATTGTCTTTAAAAATTTAAACAAAATGAATAAAAATAATAATTAGCAATGAAAGACCGTGTGTCATGCATTTCTTGAAATTAAAGACTCTATAATGATGTCAAGATATCATATGAACTGGACAAATACTAACAAGAGAAAGTGGTGAATTTTGGCATCCTCTGTTTTCTCTGATTTTATGGTCATTTTTCCATTTACTACTTTCTGTCACTGTGTAAAAATGAGATCTTAAGATAATATGCTGATCTGCAAAAATAAACTTGGAAAAAAAAGTGCTTAAAATAAATGTGTGTAGTCACTGAAATCCTCTTAAGAAACCAGACAGAACCTTGGATGACTTCTGAAGAAATCAGCAATTCCAAAACTTTTTTCACTCTCCTCTCTTCTGCTCTGCCAGCCCTGTTCACAGCTGACCGACTCTGACAAGAGGTCTGGAAAAACAGGTCCTTTCAGATGGTTACAGGGCCCCCTGCAATGGTGTCGAGGACATGAAGACAGCCCCCTGGGGTGAGAGTGGTGGTGATGGGGAGGCATTCAGTGACCGTCACGGCAGCAGGGTGGAAAGGCAGCCGGGGAATCAAGTTCACCCAAGTCTGCAAGGTTCTCATTGCGTGGGTTCCCCTGAGGTCATTGGTGCTTTGAAGCCGATTATCAAAATGTTTGTGACAAAGTGTGCTTTGCCCTCCTGAGTGGAGGTTTCCCGTAGTGATGGCTCAAGACGGCTTTCCATGGAACTGTCCTGGGGACAGACAGAGGGCGACCTTGGTCCCCACCTTCCTTCTTGAGCATTAGTTTTCTCCAAGGTCAGAACTGCAGGGCTATAAAGGGCCGTGGCTGGGGAGGGGAAGACTGTTAGCTACATCCACGTGCCTTCTTGTGGCCACGCGGGCTGTCTTCATGGGCCACCAACTTCCCTACACCTGGCATGATGCCTCAGACAGGGCGGACACTCAAAGTTGCTCCCTTGAATGTACACATTTTATACAAATCTGGAGGAAGAACTGAAGACAATCTGTTGCTGGGACACACAGAACTCTCTGTTGCCTCTCTCTGCCTGAGAACACAGTGGTTCCACACATATTATGCCTTCCATCCTGAGCTGTTGAAAGGAAGGCTTTGAACTATCAGAAGCTCTCAGACTTGTAGGAAGCGTGGAATCCAGATTTGCAGATAACCTGGATCTTTTTCTCACACTCACAGGCTCATTGTTCTTGCCTCTGAATGTCTCCTGTCCTTAAGGTGAATCGTTCACACTCTGTGGGCCAACTCTCTAAGCTGGGGTCATGGGCCTCCCAGGGAGGCAGTGTTCTACCGGGAGGCATTCCTAGGAAGGGGACTCGAGAACACAGGTCCTGCGTGTCACCACACATCACTTGGGGGAGTTCTCGCCTTGTAATCTGCAGGTGTATGTTTGTAACTGCTCCCCAAGCAGATCTAAACAACAAAGCAAGTGAGTTGGCAACACCCTCTGCTTTTCACCTGCTCCTTCAGGCCCCAGGTGAACACATTTCTCAGGTAACTACCCAGTTCCAGAATCACATACCCGGCTTGTTTTCTCAGGAAGGGGCCTCAACAGAGCAGTAAAATAAAATGATGCTTCGTTTTTGCTACAGAAAACCGTTTTTTCCATTGGTTTCAACATAACCCTAGCATTGCCTGTTGCAGCCTGCACTTTCACCCGTATTCTATCTGCTACCTCTCCTGGCTGTGAAGCTGTGAATGAATTCCTCAGATAATGTCTTCCTAAATTCCCTGGCCAAGAGGAGGAAAGGTATTTTCAATGTGCATTTAACTGAAGGATTGGGCATAAGAAAGATGGTCCAGATTCATTTCACTAGTAAATCAGAGTGATTCAAAATCCTGTACATTAGTTTTACTCATGGAGACCAAACTGTGCCATCACAATGCATCTTCACCATAGACAACTTCTCATTGTCCAAGGAAGTTAAATTTAGAATCCCATCCTACCTGGGCCCAAGTTTCCATTTTTTTCATTCATCAAAGGCGACTATTTCAAAAAATTAACTAGCTCTCTTTAAAGTTCAGTAAAAAGTCTTCCTGCCCTGCATTTTACACCTGCAAGATCCGTGTTGCTTTGCGAACATCTAGGTCACATGTTCTGTAGTTCTGTGTGCTCTTTAAAGGACTGAGAAAGAACAAAGAGTGTGCACACTATCTGTAAATAGCTTGAATCTCTCTAGGATGCTCCTTCCTTAGGAAATGCACAGAGAAAATAGTGAGCAGGTTTACCTGGAAGGTAAGTCATAAAGCTTGAAATGATTTAACCACCAAAGGTCAGTCTTAGTTCACTGGCACTGTGAAAGGCTTTCAGAACTAATCCTTAGAAAGAGTTCCCTTTCTTCTCTTTGGCATGACCTCACAGATTTCCTGGCATCACTTGGTGAGAAGGAAATGCAATCCTGTTCCTCTTCTGACAAAGGAGGTTTGGAGCCCTTAAATGGCTCCTTCCTGTACATCTTGATAAAAGCCTTTTTTCTTCTGCATTCCACTCTCTTTTACTTAGTCTTGTACTTTGTATCTTGGTTCATCCCCAAGAGTGCAAAGATGTCCTACTCATTGCCAAGTGCAGTCCGTGACCATCAGCAGGGAACCACTGAAGTCCCTTTCAGCTTCACTTTGGATTTTGTCAGCAGCACTTCTTAGACCCTCCAGCCTCTGTGCCATGGGGTCCTGGCAAGAACATCACTCCGGGCAAATTCTCAGATGGAGAGCGGGCCTATTGAAAGCCAGAGAACTTACACAAAGCCCAAGTGTGAATCCCTGACGGGTGGGTGCTCTCTCTATACCCAGCTGATGCCCGGCAACTCTGTGAGCACATTAGTACCTGGGACCTCACTTGTGCTTCACCTTCTTCCTTACGGCTCCTGGGGACCTTCAGGTTTTTAGCATGGGGAGAGAGAAGGTGACTCTGATTCTTTCCCTGCCATCTCCACCTGGGCAGACGATTACTCTCTCCTGAGGATCTTGGAGCTCCTGGAAGTGCTCCATATGAACACCCCTTCCTGTGATCTTGCCCATGATCAGGATATCTTGGAAGGTGATGCGTGAAAGATGCTGTTCATCCTCAGATGGCCTCGCTAGTTAAAGTACATCTTGCATGACTTCCTGGACCTGAAAGTTCTGGTCAGGAATCCATTGACCCCCAAATAGATCCATGGATAGCAAGGATTCTTCAAACTCCTTAAAATTGTGTGTGAATTGTTCTCTATGTGTTTTTATTTTCCACAGTGTCCATCATGTATTTGAAGAGTTCTGCAATGCTAAAATGATTTGAAACAGATGCTTGCTTGGGTTACTTTTCTCATCCTGACATTTTATGGGACTTTGATCATGTTTGTAGCTTTACCACCAAACCCAAAACTAAAAAAAAAAAACATTTATCTGAGAATGTGACATTGTCAGAGTGGAATTTCTGGGCTACATCAGTGCATGCTGAAAAAAACACTAGAAGTTCTGGAGAGAGCACAGTTTTCCCTCATCTTGGTGAAAGTCGCTCAGTCATGTCTGACTCTGCAACCTCATGGACCACACAGTCCATGGAATTCTCCAGGCCAGAATACTGGAGCGGGTATCTGTTCCCTTCTCCAGGGGATCTTCCCAACCCAGGGACTGAACCCAGGTCTCCCGCATTGTGGGCGGATTCTTTACTAGCTGAGCCACAAGGGAAGTCCAAGAATACTGGGGTGGGTAGCCTATCCCTTTTCCAGCAGATCTTCCTGACCCAGGAATCAAACTGGGGTCTCCAGGATTATAACTTCTAGCTATTTTTGAGGCTTATTGGGTGGAACCATAGATTGTTTTCCGGGCTTCCCAGGTGGAACTAGTGGTAAAGAACCCTCCTGCAGATATAGAAGACTTAAGAGACAGGGGTTCGATACCTGGGTCAGCATGATCCCCTAGAGGAGGGCAGAGCAACCCACTCCAGTATCCTTGCCCAGAGAATCTCATGAACAGAGGAGCTTAAAGGGCTACAGTCCATAGGGTCCTAAAGAGTCGGACACAACTGAGTGACTTAGCATGCACACATAGATCATTTTCTACTTTTCACAATAACTGCTGTGATCAGAGTCTTCCCTGAGAAAGACGAAAGATTTATTTCGTTCCTGGAGACTACCTAAAGACCTTACTAAACACTGCCCCAATCCTGATCTTTTCCTGTCCCAGTCTTGTCTTAAAAGATCAGGACCATACAGGAAAAGCAAGATACATGTTAGACTCTTAAACTTCTGAAAGAGTGAGTCAGCTTCCTAGCACCTCTCAGCAACAGCCAAAGGTGGTTTTTCTTTTCAGTATCATTTTGAATTCATGAATAATAAGATATGTGATACATTTACCTTTTTTTAAAGAATTATTCATTTTGAAAAACAAAGAGACCCATCCTTGGTGAGTGGGGACCTCGTCAGGTTGAATCTTAAGCCCTGCAGACCCAACCTTGGTGGTCTTAGATTCTCGTATTGCCTGAAGAGAAAAGTTGTTCCAGGTTCATCTTGTCTATTTCCTGGACCAGATGGGAAGCAGCTGTTTCTCCAATGAGATTTGCAACAGGAAAACTTAGAGATCATACCTACTCATTGCTCCTAGGTGTATTTCTTTGGCTCTTTCAATAGACAGAACTAGAAATAAGCATTCTTAGAAGAAAAAAAAGACTACCCCATGAGCATAATGGTATAGCATAAAGAAGTAGAAGTTAAGGAGTTTTTACTTCATGATTTTATGTTCGTAACTCTGATCACTTTTGATGAAAATCTTGTTCCTAGTGATGTTAACACAATTACTTTTTATTTCATTTTATGTGTGTCTGTTTCAAAAAAACAATGCCAATGTTACTAGTAAGAAAATAAGTATTCAATACAGTTAACAATTTCTTTGGGGTTTCTTTTCACTATTAGTATATAGCTCGCTATGGAATATCAGTCAAAATTATTCTATTTTAGAATCACTTGAAATAATTTACTTTTATATAGCTAAGTAACTATTTTAAACACTCCAAAAAGATTTATTTTTTTGTTTACATAGTCATATGTTTTTATGTAACTGTAAAGGTTTTATTTTTTCTTTATGGGAACATATTATGTATCTAGGGATTCCTCATTAAGAAACAGAGGGGACGGACTTAGCTACTCCATGGCATGTGGGGTCTTCCTGGACTAGGGATCAGACCCACATCTCCTGCATTGGCAAGCAGATTATTTAATCACTGGGCCACCAGGGAAGCCCTACAAAGGGCATGACAGAAGTAACATTCCAAGAATGTAGAGATGGGAAAAGTAACATCCAATTGTGTTAATAATGGGAAAAAATGTACACAGAAGTGGGATGGTTAGTTGGATTATGTAGTAGAAATGGAACCTGACAACAGGTGTCTGATTTCACTTCCTATTTCCAGGCCACTCCCCAGTAGCAACTACAACACACCTAACGGCCACAACTGTGGGAGAAAGTCAATGAACTACCAGTGACTTTTCTAACAAAACTCTCGGATGTACCAAAAACTAGGTAACCATTTTCCATTGGTCTCCCTTCTAAATAGTCAACAAACATTTACAGGATCTTCTACCAGTCCACAGAATAACTTCACCCTGTTGCTCAAACTTTATTTCACATAAAACCTAATATAAGTTATTAGGTTAATAATAAAGGTTGTTACTGCCTTTATTTTATGACAGTATTTGGTCTTCAAATTTCATGTAGGATGAAATGTAGCATGAATCTACATGCTACATGAAATCTACATTTCATGTAGATAAAATGATGCATCTGCTCCATGCCCTTTGGAAATCGTAAATGAGGCACACTATCCTTCTAGTTAAGTGGGGAGCATGCCACCCAATAGAAGTGCCTCTGCTTCTGTGTTTTCTAAGAGATGGTAACTGCAATTTCTTATTTTATATAAGGATCTCCAGAATATCTTTTATGTGGCTTTTATACTCAAATGTTTCTCAAGAGCCAAGTGCAGTAAAGCATTTAGATGTTAACCGCTAGGAATATGCATGTTTTTAAGTTCCTGGGCAGTGCTCTGTGCATCAGTTCTCCCCTTTCCATCTCTCAGGATTAAAAACGTACGACAGTTGTGCAGGGACCCTGAGGAACAGGGACTCCACACACGTAGTCTCTGCGTTTTAGTAGCATCCCTCATGAGGTTGATAACGTGCTCTGGGCCCTCTGAGAGCTGCAGTATGGCTCAAACAAATGACCAAAATCCTGAGAAGGCTCGTCTTAGCTCTGTGGCTAACTTGTTGGGTTGTTTTGGGGAAAACACTTACCTACTTCATGCTGATCTGACCACTAAAATATACTGCCTGCTATGTGGCTTACAGGGGTGTGTAAGCAAGTATCCATAGCACTCTCCAGGGGAAACAATTACAGACATCCAGGGAGAAATACACATCTTCCTTACTATACCTGCAAATCAAGTCTGCTCTCTTGGTTAACATTTGTTGTACTTGCAACCCACATTTATTGATTCTGCTCTTCTTAGATTCCCGATCTTTTTGAAGGTTCTGTTCAAGACTCTGTTCCTGACACTGTTTCTGAGGGCCACTACCAGTTCAGATTGTCTTTTTCTCCCTTCTCTTAGTTTACAACTAAGCAGTGTAGACATAGAGCGATTTTTCTCATGCACAGAGGCCGACTACGTGTCCTGCTCTGCTCTGTGCAGAGCTGGGCTGTTTGGAGCTGTGATTAGCATCATTTCCATGTGAGCCTGTAGGGTCTTTCAAGGACTCTTTGCAAGTTTCCGTGTTTCACGTTTTGTTTGTTGTGGTTTGAATAGGGCACGGCTGAATTTGTTCAAGCATCTCAAGCATTCACAGCAGAGAATTCTATTTATAATAACATCTCATCTGCCCTTCAGTTAGGAAGGCCAAAACCCGTTAGATGTAATGACTGTGAACTCACTAAGATTCCATGCACGTTGAAGGCTTCCTCCTGAGCCTTAATACTTGCTAAGGCCATATTGGTTTGTCAGTGGTGTGATTTCTTACATTTGATCTCTGTACTGATTTATTTTTGTTTGTTTGTTTTTAAATTTTTATTTACCCGTTCATTTTTGGCTGTGTTGGGTCTCTGTTGCTGCCCGGGCCTTCTCTAGTTCTGGAGAGCTTGAGCTACCCTCTGGTTGCAGAGTGTGGACTTCTCATTGCAGCGGCTTCTCTTGCTGCAGCTCACTGGCTCTCAGTGCAGGCTCAGTAGCTGTGGCGTGTGGGCTTAGCTGCCCTGCAGCATGTGGAAGCTTCCCAGACCAGGGATCAAACATGTGTCCCCTGCATGCAAGGTGGATTCATAACCCCTGGAGCACCAGGGAAGCCCCTTATATTAGTTTCTTAAAGCTTCGTTAGGAAAGAAGCACCAATTGAGTGACTTAAAACTACAAAACCTTTTTCTTTCACAGTTCTGAAGGTTGGACTCTTGAGATCTAGGTGTTGGTTATTAGAAACACTCTCTCGCTGAGACTCTGAGTGGAATCCTTCTCACCTGCTCCTAAATCCTGTGCCTTCCTTCACTTGCATCATTCCAATTTCTGTTGCTGTCGTCATGTGTCTTCTTCCTTCTGGGTGTGTCTCTGGGTCTCTCCCCATCTTATAGGAAGTCCAGACCTCTCCTCCAAGATGACTTCATCTTAACTAGTCATATCTTCAATAACCCTACTCGTAGGTATAACTCCTTTCTAAAGTTCTGCAGGTTAGGACTTCATGTATCATTTTGGGGAAACACAGTTGAATCCATAACACTCTTCTTCCTTTGTGGTGGTAGCCAACAGCTATTTCTATTACTGTGTTCCTTTACTGTCCCCTGTTGGCCATTTCCACTCTCCCAGCACCTTCTTAACTAGTTCCCTGTATTAAATGTTTTCCATTGTGCTCCCTAGGTTGTGCATTGTTTTCTTGATTAAACCTAGATGATACACTGAGAGAAGAGGCATGTCTCTTTGTTTGTTTCTTTGTTTTTTAAATATTCCTATTCCTTCCTTGTAGATACTAATTTAAAGAGGAAAAGAAGGTAGTGTTGAGTCTTTCCAGCTGAAGAATCAGAACAGATGTTTTCCCTCTCCAAAGCAAGAGCTGCTAAAGGGCATCCATTCAGTTTAGAAAAAATCCTTCGGCCCACTGATATGAGGAAATAATCATTGTTAACTGTTTTTTTAAAATTCTAAGTGGGTACAATATCCATCTCAGATCATAAAGAAGTGCTCAACAGTTATCAGTCACCTGGCTTCATCAGATGAGAAATACATCAAGAAACCAAAAGAGTGACTTGGACCATTTCTAATTCTCTTGGCCTCCATTACATCTCCTGCATACTTTTTTCCCCAAAGAATTTGTTTTATTTTTCACTCAGCAAAAGTCTTTATTTTCTTACAGTAAAGTTCATGCCTGTGGAAGAGAGACCCACAGGAGCTGAAACCAGCTATGTGGCTAGTGAAAGTCTGTGGCATGGAAGTAATGACGTCAGTCTCTCAGGGCATGACAGAGATATTCTCCATGTGCTACCATCCCATTGCTTTGACTCCCAGCAGACCTTGATAAAATACCACCTGGGAGGGCAGCTTGTTCCAAGGATAATATCTGCTGTAAATGAGTCTTAGAGTGAATGGTAGACAATCAATGGACTGAAAATCTTCCTAATATAACGGAAGTGGAAACTTGCTCTGACTAGATTCACATGACGCTAAAGTCACGGAGTGAAAAAGGGCTCTAGTGGACTTCCCTGGGGGTCCAATGGTTAAGACTTTGCCTTCCAATGTAGGGGGTGCAGGTTCAATCCCTAGACAGGGAGTTAGGATCCTACATGCTGCTGCTGCTGCTGCTGCTAAGTCACTTCCGTTGTGTCCGACTCTGTGCGACCCCATGGACTGCAGCCTACCAGGCTCCTCCATCCATGGGATTTTCCAGGTAAGAGTACTAGAATGGGATGCCATTGCCTTCTCCGTAGGATCCTACATGCCTCATGGTCAAAAGGCTGAATTATGGAATAGAAGCAATATTGTAGCAAATATAGACTTTAAAAATGGTTCTCATCCAAGAAAGGAGTTTTGTCATTTATGAAGGGTGTGCTGACATCAAAAGATACACAGAATATGCAACTTGATTCATTCATTCATTGAGTTCATTCTTTCACTCTTTCAGCAACAGTTGCCCAGGCCTGTTATAAGTTAGGCCAGCTTCTAAACGGTAACGGATAGCTGTGCTGCGCGCTGTGCTCACTCCAGTCTGACTCTTTACGACTCCCTGGACGGTAGACCTCCAGGCTCCTCTGAACACAGAGATTCTCCAGGCAAGAGATTCTTCCATCTCCAATACTGGAGTGGTTGCCATGCCCTCCTACAGGGGATCTTCCCAATTCAGGGATTAAACCCAGGTCTCCCACATTGCAGGCGGATTCTTTACCGTCTGACTCACCAGGGAAGCCCGCCATTACATAGCAGGAAGCAAGAACGTCTTGCTTTTTAGCTTTTGTTCTTATAGAGCTTTAACTCTAGTAAGAGAAAGGCAGTTAATAAATGACAAAAAATAGCAGTGAGTGACAGCTTTAATAAAATTAAAACAGAGTAATATTAGGGAGACAGCTTAGGTTGCTGATTGGGAATTATCCTTGGTTTCTCTCTTCCCAAGCAGGGCAAGCCTCTTCAAAGAGATGCCATTCTAGCTGGATCAGAATGACAAGAGAGAGCCAGCTTTGCAAAAACCTAGGGAAAGAACACTTCAGGCAGAGAAAACTTTAAGTGCAAATTCCACAAAGCAAGAATAAACTCAAGGAGGCTGAGGAACACCAGAGGCCTGGACCCTGGAGCATGTTGAGCTGAGGAGCAGGAAATGAGGTGAAATCGAAGTGATAAGCAGGCCAGGTCAAGTAGGGTCTTGTTGGAAATTCAATTTCATTCAGTCATCAGTGGTAGCTTTCTAGAGGGTTTCACAGTGTGGGAGATAGATTATATAATCTTTTCTGCGTGCAGAATAGGATTCAGGGAGTAAAGAACGAAACCAAGGTGACAGAGAACAGTCTAAGTGAGAGACGGTCCCTGGGCTTGGGGTGGTGGGGTGACAGCGGCTCTGGGAGACACACACCACCTTCATTTTTTTGTCTGTCATTGACGATAGTAACATTTACAAGCTTACTTCCTAGAGTCACGATGAGGATGAAAGGAGAAAAAATACAAAGTGCAGAGTACAGTGCTTGGCACACAGTAAGCACAGTAAATGGTACCTATTTTTACAATTAACTGACTTCTGCTAAGGTGAAAAAAAAAAATCTACTACTGTGCTAACAAGACATCTATTTCTCTTGTGTTCATGAATTTAAAGGAACCTTCAAGAACGTCTTTACTTCATGATTCCTATTGAGGCCTGAGTCCTCACATCCTACAGGCTCAATTAAGGCTGTTTCCATAACTGTCTCAGTCCATCTGCAGAAGTTTGCTCTATATCCACACCCACTTAGTGTCTCTATCACCTGCAACCTAGATCTCTCCTTCATCTAAGTTGAGTCTTTCCCCCGCACTCTAGATCTTCTCTTGTGTACTTCCTCAATGATATCTTTCCATCAATCTTCCTCTTCTCTTGAGTGTTCAATTTCCCTGAAGGCTCTAAACTACTTTCATCAATACTTAAATATGTTCTGGGCACACTTGTCTTAAAAAAAAAATTCAATCACGTCACTCTCCTCATGAGACACTCTCGGTACCTCTCCCATTTCCTTCACCATCATGCAGAATTGTCTGCCCTCTGTCACCTTCACCTGACCACTCTTGTACTCTGTTCTCTGGCTTCCGTACCCTTCAGGTCACTGTTAGAGTTTTGCTTCTCATGTCACCAAAGACCTTGTTCTTATTCAGCCCCACTGAGCCCTAGGTTTGTGACGGCCACAGTTCCAGCCTGTTGATAGTGATGCTATCAGCTAGCAATGCCTGCAGTATTCACCTGCCTCCATCCCCGGCCTCCGCCATGGACATTTCTCTTTTCAGAGTCAGTATTGTGGTTGGACCTGCCCTTGTGGTTTTTAGTATAATTGCAGGACGAGCCTCAGCAACAACTATCAGGGAACTTGAAGGATCAAGATTTACTACTCACAGTTACTGAAGGGTGCACGGCACACTCAGTGCCACGTGGCGAGCTTGGAGGGAGAGAGAGCACCCTCACCTTGGCTTCTGCCTTTATTAGGGCTGAGGCTGAGATGCCTATGCCTACGCCATAGGTTCACTATTTGCTGGTGAATTTAAGAGTAGGAACTAAAGCCCAGGAAGCGAGGTGGTGTCAGTCAAGCGGTCAGTTATCTAGGGCTTTCCGAAAGGGGAAATTTATGGATGAGGCCACCTGGCCTTTTATCTCGCTGTGTAGCTGGCAATGCCTGTGACTGAGATGGATGTCTTTGAATAGGTGCCTCAGCAACTGAAAGCTTAGTGTCAGGCACTCACAGTACAGTCTGGCACTGTCCCCGAAGGAGACCAATGGAGGTGCCAAATTTACTTCTACCTTTAGTGAAGGAGGCGGTATTTTGTCCTTAATGTTCAACTCTATCCCAGGCATGGGCTAGGCTTCATGGCCTGCCCTACTTCTTCCAGTACCATTAACTGAGGATTGCAGGGTCATTTCCCAATGTGGGAATCTCAAGTAACACCACCTGGTACCCAAGGATCCACTTTACATATAAGGAAGTTTGACAATGGGCACATCATCATGGAATCCACTGGTACCATCAAGAACTCTGTCAACCCAGAAGCCGTCCACCTGATGGAATATTGGAATGACCTCCAAGAGGCTCAGCTAAAGGACCAGCTGGGATGACCTCAGATGGGGTTGGAGCACCCTCCTCCAACAACAATCGTAAGATGCCATGTCCCCAACAGCAAGAATTCGCAGTCCAGAAATCAAGGAGTAGAAGTAGTGTGGGGTCCTATCACCATTCTCAGACTTTGTGCATCAGCCCCCACAACTTTAAGGTCTGTTGTGTTAGAAATTGGAATGTTTCCACTAGGCAAACCAGTAAGGGTCTCACTGAATTCCAAGATACACTGAGGCCTGGTTAATTTGGACCTCTGTGCTCACAGCAGCAAAGGAAACATTTACTCTCTAGCGTGAGTGATGGCCATGGTTATCACAAAAAACTAGAAATGCTGACACACAAACAAACAGGGAAGAGTGTGTCTGGAGCTCAAGAGACACACTGGGGTACTTCCTGGGGTTTCCATGTCTGCTGGTAACCATGGCAATGAGAGCCTGACACAGGAACAAGGTGACTAGGGTCAAGACTCCTCAGGGATCAGGTCTGGGGCCCACTGGACAAGCCAGCTTAAACCAGTAGGAAAGTCTGGAGGGTGAGAAGAATCCAACAGATGGGTGGGAGAAAAAGGAGTGGATGAATATTAATTATGGTTTCAAGCCCAACTGCTGTCTCCTGCCACTGGCTCTTCCCATGAACCCTTTGTTTTAAGTCTTTCTGGAATTGTAAATGGCCACTAATCACAACTGAGCCACTAGAGGCTTCCCTAGTGGCTAAGTTGGTAAAGAATCTGCCTGCAATGCAGGAGACCTGGGTTCAATCTTCAGTTCAGGAAGGTCCCCTGGAGAAGGAAATGGCAACCCACTCCAGTATTCTTGCCTAGGCAACTCCATGGACAGAGGTGCCTGGCGGGCTACAATCCATGGGATTGCAAAGAATTGAACATGACTGAGAGGTTAACACTTTCACATATATACAGTGATCTTTTTGTTTAATGACAAGGCTATTTACACAGAAATATCTCTGTCAGAATCATACTTCTAGTAAACAATTTAGTTGGAGAAAAATCCTGGGTCTAGAAACAAGCAAAACATTTCTGCATCTCTGAAATGGTTTACAATAACCCACCGTTTCTTTTTTTTAGCACCTAGTCCTAAAGTCCATTATCTACAGCATGTGCTTTTGTAAGATGCTTTGTTATATGGTTTTCTATACCACAGAAAACTGAGAGGGAAGTTGAAAGAAGAGCAAACATGTTAGCAGTCGTAAACTAAGAGCGGAAAACTGCTTGATGTGGCCAAAGGGACCAAGCAACAAAAACAATAGGAGGCCAGAAAAGAACCAGCCAGAAAGTAGGACACGTTCCACAGCCATCCATGTAAACACGTGGTTGGTCCTGTGGAAGTTCCCTCAGTTACCAAACCAGAGAAAGGAATGTGTGTTTCAATGCAATTTACAACAACGTGGTTCAATTGTTAAAGCTCGGACTTTTGGATAGTATAATTTAATTAGTTATAAAATTCTTTGATGGAAAGTAACATTTCCTAAAATTGAAGAATAAAAGAGCTTTTGCCATATAATGTTTTTTATCTGCATTTTGCAGACATGGTGGAGTGGGTGAAGAGGAAGGGCTGACCACACTTGTCTACCAACCCACACCTCCCCAGCAAATCCTTTTAAGTGCCAGGAAAAAGAAATCTTTTAAAGACTAAATTCATGACAGCGCTGGGAGACTAGAGAGTAACAGGAAGGGGTCCTGAAATTGTGAGGAATTTCTAAAAGATATAAAGCACATGGATTAAATTGTCAAGAATTGATGAAACCACAGCCCAGCTTATGCACAGAAGGAAAAAAAAAAACCTACTCAGGAAGATAAGAGCAGACCTAGAGAAACCCAAGTTCACTGTCAACAACTGGAGCAGAGGGTCCTTCAGCAATCATCATGGTAATTAAAGAACTGCTTTCTGGTCAGTTATAGCTACTCTCTCCTCTGGGGAAGAGCAAATCCAAACCAGCTATTCGTGGGGCACTGGTTCATCCCGTTCTTCCTCCTTAGGTGTAATTAGAGGGAATCAGAACACCAGAAGTTCAGGAGAAAACCATTAAAATACAAAAAGAAGAGACAGAACCTTGACTCAAGGGAAAATTTGTGAAAAAGAAATAAACTTTTAAGCATTAAAATTAATGTCATCAGAGAGATGATCTTGCACGGTAAAACTAGAATATGTTGTTGGGAAAAACAATGAAAAAGCAAGTAATAATTCTTGAGGTTCTAAAATTATAAAGAGGAGGTGTCATGGAAGGAGTGAATGGACAAATGAACACAGCAATGGACAAATTAATGATCTAAAACGGAGGCTAGCAAAGGATTTCCATAAAAGGTCAGACTGAGGAAAAAGTTTAAAGTTGGTTTAAAAGACTTTTGAAAGGGTTTAAAGAGTTGAAAGTTAAGAGTCAAAAGAGTTAAAGAAAAAAGTTGAAACATTTCAAGAGTTCTGTTGTGGGTTCTAATAAGAATTCCAGAAATGGAGAAGACTGAATGGAGGAAAATATGAAGAAAAATAAATGAGAATTTATCTTAACTGAAGAAAGACACAAATTTTTACATAGGATGGGTCACTAGTATCATGTAAGAGAAATATAAATTGCCAAGAGGTATCTTTATGAATCATCAGAGCTTTAGAATAGAGATTTCTCAAAGCTTGTAGACATGGAAGCCCTCAGAAATAAACCTGCTCTAGAGTTGCTTGTTCAGGAATTCTTTACAATGGAATGAAAACTCAACCCAAGGAAGAACCTACGTATAATATAAGCTAAATAACAGTAAGCAAAGAAGTCAGGAAAACATAGATAAATTGAAATATGTAGTAAATAATAAAGTTCACAAATCTAAAACTAAATTCTTGAGTGATGTGGCATGGAAAGTAATGAGAGAGAAAGGGAAAATAATGGTGTGCCAAGATTTTGTCCTTTTAGTAAAGAAAGAGATAAAACTTAATTTAGATTAATACATGTTGAAATAGGCATGCTAAAAATGTAAGAATGATGACTAATACAATAGAAAAAAGATGAAATAACTTCTAAACCTCCTAGAGGAAAAAAAATGGTACCACAATTTTAGCCATCTAACAAAAGAAGGAAAGGGGCAATTAAATAAGAAATCATGATGCATAAACTAATATAAAATAAGATGACAAATTAGAAATTATAATAAATGTAGATAGGTTAAATGTCAAACATTTTCAAATTTTGTACATGTGTAAAGCCTTGAAAATTTTTGAAACGGTAGAGTGTGCTATTTATAGAGAGTATCTTTGGAGATCAGAGGGCATAGAAATGAAAACTAGGGGTTCAAAGTTGACAGGGACTTCTGTACTGTTGCATTTTACACATGGGGACCATAATCATCTATTTTATACATTTTTTAAAATTGAGGAATGTTAGCATACAACCATTGTACAGCTTGTAAACAGCTTATTTCTCTTCACCTCTCTCCAGCTCCACCCTCAGTTAGTTCAGTCGCTCAGTCGCTCAGTCTTGTCCGACTCTTTGCAACCCCATGGACTACAGCACACCAGGCCTCCCTGTCCATCATCAACTCCCGGAGCTTGCTCAAAGTCACATCCATCGAGTCGGTGATGCCATCCAATCATTTCATCCTCTGTCATCCCCTTCTCCTGCCTTCAACTTTTCCAGCATCAGAGTCTTTTCAAATGAGTCAGTTCTTTGAATCAGGTGGCCAAAGTATTGGAGCTTCAGCTTCAGCATCAGTCCTTCCAATGAATATTCAGGACTGATTACCTTTAGGATGGACTGGTTGGATCTTCTTGCAGTCCAAGGGACTCTCAAGAGTCTTCTTCAACACCACAGTTCAAAAGCATCAATTCTTCAGCATTCAGCTTTCTTCATGGTCCAACTCTCACATCCATACATGACTACTGAAAAAACCATAGCTTTGAATAGATGGATCTTTGTTGGCAAAGTAACGTCTCTGCTTTTTAATATGCTGTCTAGGTTTGTCATAGTTTTTCTTCCAAGGAGCAAGCGTCATTTAATTTCATGGCTGCAGTCACCATCTGCAGTGATTTTGGAGCCCAAGAAAATAAAGTCTGTCACTGTTTCCATTGTTTCCCCATTTATTTGCCATGAAGTGATGGAATGGGATGCCATGGTCTTCAGTTTTTGAATGTTAAGTGTGAAGCCAGCTTAGCTCCACCCTCATCTCCTGCATATTCCCTTAGCCTAGACAAACATAGAGTTCTTTCTGCTTCATATCTGGTTAATTTACCATTTTCATCCATAAACTGAAGTTAGTATGGTAACTATTTAGAGCATGTTTCAAACATAATCTTTAAAATGATCAACTGCGGCTATCACAAAAATACATTAATTGTAGTATATTATTACTAATATAGTGTTTGTATTTAATTTTACTTAACAATATAATATAAATATTATTTACTTAATAATATTTAATGATGCTTCCCTAGTAGCTCAGACAGTAAAGAATCTGCCTACAATGCAGGAGACCCAGGTTAAAATTTTAAGTGACAGGAAAACTTTTAATTTTAGAATATTATTTATTTAATAATATTTATTAAATATTACTTGTTTACTAATAATAGTCAATGATAAATAATGTTAATAGTATTTATTTGATTTTGTTTAATATTTTAAAATAGTAAATAAAAATATTTTGAGAACGGAAAAAGAAACCCTCTATAATTTTATCATCCAGAAATAACCAAAATAGAAAATTCATAACTTGACATTTAAAAAACCGGTTATGGTACCAGCTGAAGACATTTCCATCCTAGCACCTAAATCTGGCTCTCTCTAGTCCAGGCCACATCCAGATGACCTGGGAGTGAGCTTGGCTAGAATAATCAGGTTGGATGCCTGGGGTAGGCTGATAGTTGTTCCCCAAACTATGTTCACACCCTAATCCCTGGAATGTGTAAATATTGTTTGGAGAAAGGGTCTATGCAGGTGTGATTAAGTTAAGGATCTTAAGACAAGGGAAATCATGGAAAGTATCCTTAAGAGAGAGTGGAGATTAGACACAGAAAGATTAGTCATGTAAGAAAAAGGGAGAGTTAGGACTTCCCTGTTGGTCCAGAGGTTAAGGTTTGGTGCTTCCAATGCAACAAGTGTGTGGGTTCAATCCCTGGTACAGGAAAAAAATTCTACCTCCCACATGGCACATCTGGAAACTTAAAAAATTAAAAAAAAAAAAAAAGTAGAGGGAGATTGGACCCAGAGAGACGCACAGAAGAGGCAATAGTGTAAAGATGGAGGCAGAGGATGAAGAACACAGAGGAAGCCTAGCAAAGGTTGACCCCCAGAAGCTGGTGATGCCTAAAGCTTAGCTTCTCTGTACACTGGTGCTGAATCAAACCTAGGAGACAGAGTTTTAGGTGAAGAAGTAAAGGATAGTTTTATTGCTTTCTCAGGCAAAGGGGGACACAGAGGGCTCATGCCCTCAAAATCCCTGGGGAGGGTACTGACAAGTTTTATAGTAATTGTTCAAAGAGGGACTGATCATTGCATTGATGTTCTTCTCATGGGTTGGTGATGAGGCAACCAGAGATCAATATCATCAAACTTCAGATCCACCTGGCCTGGGGTCTACAGGCTTGTGGGCAGCATACCACTGTTAATCATTAATGTCTCCCACCTAGAGGGGCTTTCAATATTTGCAAAATAGCTCAAAGATATTGTTGTGTGTATCCTTTGATGGAGAAACAGGACCTTGCCCCAAGGCTGCTCTTGACTGTTTGCTTCTCCTTAGTCTCCCATCCCCTTCCTTCCCCAATTAACAACTGCTTGAATCTGCCCACTGGAACTCAGGGAAGGTCATGGAGGATCAATGAAGGCTGTTTCCCATAATCAAAGAAATGGGGACACAGAAAGTCTCTGTGGCCAGGAGCCCCACAGAGCCCTGCATGGTATCACTGGGAGAGGCAAGCAAGGATCCCCCTCCAGGGCCTCTGGAGGAAGCATGGCCCTTTGGCACCTCCATCTCAGACTTCTGGCCTCCAGAACTACAAAAGAATACAGTTCTGCTTTATGTCACCAACTTTATGGTCATTTGTTACAGCAGCCACAGAAGCGTGTGATACAACACCCCTTACCTCTCCCAGAGATGAATACACACTACATAAACCCACGTAACTACCCCTATCTGTGATATGGCAGTGGTTTCCAGACTCTGGATTATTCGTACGTGAAATTTCAAAAAATGATCTAATATTTTTAAGTCATTTTTAAATGATCTGACACTGGGTTGTTCCATTTTTATTTACAAAATGACATGAAAGAAAAAAAACTATCATTTATTATCATTAGTTCATAAAAAAGGACTTTTTTTAAAATACAAAGATACTTTAAAAAGGACAGTTCTTTAACTCAAATACTTATACATTTATTAAAAACTCATCATAATATCCTTATTCTTACTTAGCAATGGTGCTGATGGAATTTCACTACAGGTGGGTTCTTGTCCATAAACAAGAATTTAGGGCCCAAAGCTATGTCAGCTTAAACCACATGTACATATTTACTTACCCATTTTTACTCCGTTCCATTCACCATTCCAGCCAGCTCCTGAAAGAATTTTGTGGAAATTCAAGAACTCTTCTCTTTTCATTTCCTTCTGTGAATTAGATTTAAGATCATGGACATACAGTCAATGAGTAACATTATATATACTGGTTGGCAAGAAAATCAATGAGACTGTAAAAGAATAACTTTTAGGAATTCCCTGGTGGTCCAGTGGTTAGGACAGCACTGCCAAGGGCCCCCATTCAACCCTCAGTCAGGGAACTAAGATTCCACAAGCCATACAATGCAGCCAAAAACAAGCAAACAAACAAAAGACCCAGAATAAAAGAATAACTTTCTAATTTTTTAAGTATGAAAAAAAAATCTCTTTCCATTAATTTTTAAAAGTGTAACACTCATAAGTTTTAAGGACTCGTTAATGAAAAGAGCTAGTTAAGGGTATGGTTTTAGCCAGTGGTCATGTATGGATGTGAGACTTGGACTGTGAAGAAGGCTGAGCACCGAAGAATTGATGCTTTTGAACTGTGGTGTTGGAGAAGACTTTTGAGAGTCCCTTGGACTGCAAGGAGATCCAACCAGTCCATCCTAAAGGAGATCATTCCTGGGTATTCATTGGAAGGACTCATGCTGAAGCTGAAACTCCAATAGTTTGGCCACCTGATGCAAAGAGCTGACTCATTGGAAAAGACCCTGATGCTGGGAGAGATTGGGGGCAGGAGGAGAAGGGGATGACAGAGGATGAGATGGCTGGATGGCATCACTGATGCAATGGACATGAGTTTGAGTAAACTCTGGGAGCTGGTGATGGACAGGGAGGCCTGGAGTGCTGTGATTCATGGGGTCGCAAAGAGTCGAACACGACTGAGCGACTGAACTGAACTGAATGAAAAGAGAGAAAAAACAAATACATAGCATCAAGAGTGAAAAATGGGATAAAAAATTTAGGAGGAAATAATAAATTATGAAGAAAAAAGATGGAAATGATCCTACGGAATTTTCTTTGTTGTTATTTTCTTCTTGCTTCGCTGCCCTCTGTTCGCCAATCCAGTGGCAGAGGCAAAAAATAGATGAGAACAAAGAAATTATCATCTAGACAGATGCCATTCATATCAGCAATCTATGAGACCTAAAGAGTCTTAAGAAAAATGTACAGTATATACTTGAAGAAAACTATTGACACAAAACTTAACTAATGTACATATTGGACAAACCAATCATCAGGCTCATTCCTTACTGGTATCATCCATCTCAGACTGAATAACTCTGCTACCCCTAGGCTCCCAATCTGAAACTAACCTCCTCATTTTGCTGGCAGAGATGAAATTAAAAAGGTAAATTATTAACACCCGGAATATCTCCAGGCTGCAAGCCTATTCTCCTGAAGCCATCAGGTAGATTCAAAACTAACCCTCAACTGTAGGACTAAGTTCCCTGACACCTTTCCCCTCTTTTTTTTTCCTGCAGACTTTAGTACCTCTTCTTGTTTTACTAGCAAACCAACAAGATATTTCTAGGGGAAAAAATTTTTTTTAAGAATTTACTAAAGTGCTCAAGTGAGAGTGATCTCTCTCTTTTTTTTAATTTATTTGTTTTAGTTGGAGGCTAATTACTTTACAATATTGTAGTGGTTATTGCCATACAGTGACATGACTCAGCCATGGATTTACATGTGTTCCCCATCCTGATCCCCCCTCCCACCTCCCTCCCCATCCCATCCCTCTGGGTCATCCCAGTGCACCAGCCCTGAGCACTTGTCTGTTGCATCCAACCTGGACTGGCGATCTGTTTCATACATGATAATATACATGTTTCAATGCTATTCTCTCAGATCATCCCACCCTCGCCTTCTCCCACAGAGTCCAAAAGACTGTTCTACACATCTGTGTCTCTTTTGCTGTCTTGCATATAGGATTATCGTTACCATCTTTCTAAATTCCATATATATGTGTTAGTATACTGTATTGGTGTTTTTCTTTCTGGCTTACTTCACTCTATATAGTAGGCTCCAGTTTCATCCACCTCATTAGAACTGATTCAAATGTATTCTTTTTAATGGTTGAGTAATATTCCATGGTGTATATGTACATATACACAAGAGAGTGATCTCTTTAATCACCATTTCCTAAGGTGAGGTCATTCTCAGTGCAGACAGCCTCTTTTTACCCCAGGCTTCTTCAAAAATTCTTAGCTGATCCTGAAATCACAAACTAGACTCTCTATTCCTGAATCAAATAACAAAGAAATGGAGGAAGTTGTGACTTGAGAAAGGAGAATTTAGGATGAGACCTTGGTTTCTGTCTGAGAACTTGCCTGCTTCTCCATCGTTGTTCTTAAAGACAGTGCTGGGAAAAATTTACAAAAAGAAAGGATTTGGATTACCTCATCTAATCTCTTTGAGATTTTTCAAGATGTAAAAACTGAAGTTCAGAGTGTATTTGCATCATCAATAGACACAGAGCCAGTTATGGGGAAGTAAGATCTTCAAAATCACAGATCAATTTTCACATCATGCTGTCCCTCCTGCATCTCCTCCTTTCTGTTCTAGGAAGTTGGAGGGCAGAAAGTTCAAGAACAAGGAAAGAACCCTAACACCAAAAGCTTTTTTATATTGTTGCCACATTTAAGGGAAAAAAAAAACACAATATTAAATTGCGTTGCCATTTAATCTTACTACCTGGTCCATTTCTGTCAATGTTTCGTTCCCTTATCCATGCAGGCAGAGAGAGTTACACCCCCAGACTGTCCCCTCTCAATTATATAATGAAGTATTTAACAATTATTCAGACTGTTCTTTGGCAAGTTGATTTTTAAACATGTGTTGCCAGTTTGCCAGATACCAACCTTGTATGCTATTGCAACAATGTCAACCAAAACCAGGTAAAAAGTGCCTATGTTAAAAGGTTGGTTTACCCTTAGCAATCTTGGCTTTGAAAAAAATTCTGGGGAAAATTGCCAATTTGGTATGGGAACTGAGTATGAGGAAGTTTGTTCAGGGTTCTTATTTGGCAGTTTCAACTGTTTTTTTCTGAGGTTTATTTTTGCTTTTTAATTCTTCAAATATATGTGATTGGATGTTGACTTTGAGGCTTAGTCTGGCAAGATCTGAGTGCAGAGTTCCTTGTTCAGTGACTGTTTTATTCAAATTGTGGGTTTCACAGCCTTCCCTCCAGCCCTCTTTACAGCACCTTGGGTGGTTGTAAGCATTGAGACTGGATTATTAGGATTGGAGCTTTCCTGAAGAAACTCTCAGGTGTGAACCTGGAGCATTTTTCTTGGTGGCAGGATATTCTTCAGTTCTACTAGTTACATGATTGGGAACATATTGATACAGTTAAGCTTAATTATTGCATACCAACAGAAGGCACTTGTACAGACAAATGGGTTATCATCATTGCAGCAATACCATATTGCTGAATGGTGTTCATTCTGCCTTCACTTCACCCAGCCTCGGCATCATTCACTGTGTCTTTTTGGGACAAGCAATGGTTTGCTTTCAACTAGCTCAAGCACCCTCACAGTTAACTCCTGAGTGCCTGCTGTAAAGCCTACTGAAGCAGAAAACGGAAAGCCCACAGCATTGCCTGTTCCTCTGAGATTGAGAGTTTCTCCAGTGTGCAATTTAGACTTGGGGAAATAAGGTGACCTTTTGGAAACGGGACCTTCTCTTTCAGGTCTCTTAGTGGGTATCAATTTTCTAATGATTTAACTATTAACCTACAGCAAATTAACTCATGCAAACAGAACATTTTGACCTCAGCCATTGGGCATCATTTGCTATTCAAGTTACATATTAACTTAATGCACCCAATAAATCAGTAGCGCGACCTTCAGCTGTCAGGGAAAGTAGCAAGACTCATGTTGAAACTGAACATTTGTAGAGGAATTTTTTTCTCCCCAAGAAAACTGAATGTGAAGGATTTCCTCAAGAATGCATTTCCTATTTTGGAAAACGAGCAGGTTGCCAGGATGCCATTAAGTACTTTTAAGTCACTCACGAATAGGCACCCTGAGGCCTGGAAGAGTTCTAAGCCACTTCCTTACCTCTGTGACATGGGTAAGTAGCAGATTTTACCAGCCCACTTCCTTCATGGGATATAAAAAGTGGTCCAGTCTATACCCTGAGTCACAGATGATAATAATAATAATAAAGAACCTTGTTTTCAGGAAGCAGAGCTTCTAGAAACAAACAAGGAATAGGGGATGGGGCCAGAAGCAAATCTCAGGCTCCAGTCACAGCTCGAAGTCCCTTTATCTTTCTTTGTTAAAAACTTTTCTCCCTTTCCTCCCTATACAGATCTGTTCGGTCTCCTTGTTTGTGCCAAGTTCTTCTGTACCTACTATTCAATATGAAGAGATCTGAATGGAAAAGGCCTGTGTTGGAGTCACTGTGGAGAAAAACTCAGAGTTTTCTGGGAGCTTCATCATTTACCAGATGTGGTGGTACTGATGTTTTCTTCCTTTTTTTTTTTTTTCCCCAACTGTGCAGGTTGCAGGATCTTAGTTCCCCAAACAAGGATAGAACCCTGGCCCACAGCAGTAAAAGCCCAGGACCCTAACCACTAGAAAGTGAAAGTTGCTCAGTCATGTCCAACTCTTTGTGACACCATGGAGCCTGCCAGGCTCCTCTGTCCATGGAATTCTCCAGACAAGAATACTGGAGTGGGTTGCCATTCCCTTCTCCAGAGGATCATCCCAACCCAGGGAACAAACCCAGGACTCCTGCATTGCAGGCAGATTCTTTACCATCTGAACCACCAGGGAGGCCCTAACCAGCTGGTCTACCAGGGAATTCCCATGGTGCTGTTTTAAAATACCATGCATTTCTGGCTCATGTTTCCACTTTGGGTCCTAGAGTATTATTTGACCCAAATCAGCCCTCTCCTGTATGGTTCAACTGGTGATCTCAGCCTTTGGTCACATCCCATCCCCCCAACCCCCATGGGGCAGTGGCAGATGTCTTGGCAACCAGCTGGCTGTGACATTCCTCTGTCCCCCTTCCTCCTCTCCTGCTCTCAGCAGTAAGTCAACATCCACTGGAGCTGTTGCTGCAGGAACCACGCACATAATTTACCCAGGAAAGAAAACATACCTTGGCTCTTAAACTAAAATAAATCTTCTGAACAAGAGAAAGCAAAACATCCTCTGGGCAAATGGGGTCCCTGCTAGTGTGAGATGCATTCTTTTTCATTTTGCTTATCCCCAACAGTTTATTTTAAGGACATCCACAAGTAGGATATCACAGGCACATTAATTTGTATGACAAATATTTCATGGAGCCCTGGGAAACTGAGAAGGCACAGAATGAATCAAACAGAATCCAGACCAGAGCCTCAAGGAGTGAATGTCTCCAAGGGGAGTTATTATACTCATTGTAAAGTAAGACAGAAAGATCCAGCTAGTAAGATGTTGGAATTCAAAGGGCCAGTTTAGGACTTTCAACTGGGAGAGCTGAGGAAGAGGTGGCTGCCTGGATGGTCTAGAAGTCCAGTCAGATTTGTGTGTCAGGTTGGGCAAGATGTCAGAGGGCCTGGTCAGAGGAGCAAGAGGGGGCACCCATGGACTGCAGCATGCCAGGCTTCCCTATCCATCACCAACTCCCAGAGCTTGCTCAAACTCATGTCCATCAAGTCCATCAAGTGATGTCATCCAACCATCTCATCCTCTGTCATCCCTTTCTCCTCCTGCCTTCAACTTTTCCAGCATCAGAGACTTTTCCAATGAGTCAGTTCTTCGAATCAGGTGGCCAAAGTATTGGAGCTTCAGCTTCAGCGTCAGTCTTTCCAATGAATATTCAGGACTGATTTCCTTTAGGACGGACTGGTTTGATCGCCTTGCAGTCCAAGGGATTCTCAAGAGACTTCTCCAACACCACAGTTCAAAAGCATCAATTCTTTGGCACTCAGTTTTCTTTATGGTCCAACTCTCACATCCATACATGACTACTGGAAAAACCATAGCTTTGACTAGACAAAACTTTGTTGGCAAAGTAATGTCTCTGGGTTTTAATATGCTGTCTAGGTTGGTCATAGCTTTTCTTCCAAGGAGCAAGCATCTTTTAATGTCATGGCTGCAGTCACCATCTGCAGTGATTTTGGAGCCCAAGAAAATAATGTCTGTCACTGTTTCCATTGTTTCTCCATCTACTTGCCATGAAGTGATGGGACCGGATGCCATGATCTTAGTTTTTTGAATGTTGAGTTTCAAGCAAAACACAGATCTAAAAGGCAAAAAAAAGGGTCTTCAGCAAAGGTTTCACCTAGTTTTTCCTTGACACATTTAACGGAGTTAGTTTCTATCCTTCCTTCCCAAAAGTTTCTAAAATGTCCCCATACTATATCTGTAAAGAAGTTTAGTGATATTAAAGTTTTTTAAATCACTTGCTCTTTGCTTGGTTTACTGTGTGGTTTTAAGTGCCAGCAGATAAGCAGGTTGCAATAGCTTCTTGCAAAGCGCTCTCTGAGCCACGGGGCCATCAGCTCAGCCACAGGGCAAGAGGAGCAAGGTCCTGGGAGGCTGCCCCTTTGTGAAGGTGGTTCTGTGATCTTCAGGGAGCACTTAGCAGCAGCAGAAAGTAAGAACACCCCAGGCAAGCCCTAAGTCAGAAGTCTTAGAAGTTTTAGGAAAGACAGGAGCCGTAAGAAGTAGGCACCAGGCTTTGAGACAGGCTAAAGGCTGGGGAGAACGTTCCAAAATCAGAAGGTGGTTTTGAAGAAAAGCAAACATCAGGAATTGCAGTTAAGATTTTATATATGTGTCTTTTAAAAAAATGCATGTCCCACCTGAAAAGATTAGTAACCTTGCTTAAAAACACTGTTTATGTTTAATGTATGGAGTATAAGTGCCCATGTGTCCCCATGGGCATTTCTGGCACCAGACTGTCAATATTGGTTCACAGCCCTAATGATACGGGCTATTCAGATTGGACTGGACTCTTAGCAGTATTTGCTCTTCAAATTCCTCTAGTCCAGGGGAGTCTGATTCTTCAGCTCTGTCAGTCGTTAGGCTATGTTTCTCCCATGATCCTCTTCTCTCTCTCTTTTCTTTTAAAGGTTTTTTTTTTTTTTTGGATGTGGGCTATTTTTAAGTCTTTATTGAATTTATTACAATATGGCTTCTGTTTTGGTTTTTTGGCCCTGAGGTATGTGAGTCTTATCTTCCTGACCAAGGATGGAGCCAGCACCCCCTATATTGGAAGCTGAAATCTTAATCACCAGGCCACCAGGGAAGTCCCAATCCTTTTCTCTTGAGCTTGAGTCTAATTGTCCTTTCTCCACAAAATCAGCCACAGATAATGAGGCAAAATTATCAAGAACTGCTGTTTGTTAAGTGAACTTTGTCCCAAGTTGTATCATTCTTCCTCAAAATATCACAGCACATAAGGCTAGAGGTTACCCCCAGCACCATATGTTCCCTCCTCCTCCCTCTCCTCCTGTGTGATGGACGAGTACTCTATGAGAAACCCCCCATATTTGGAACTTCATTTTGCTATCGTTGTGGCCAAGAATTTCTTCCTAACACTTATACTACTTTTCTCTGCTGTAGTGAACCCCACCAGCTTCTCTTCCTATACTTATATGTGAATGGAGATCCACTGCCTGTGTGATTAAGACACAGTCTGTAAGGCTGGAACCCAGCATCTGAAGGGCCAGTACATCTATCTCTGCTCCAGAGTTAGAGCCCCTACCCCTCATCTAAACCGTTATGGTAAATGGATCGTCATAAAGCGACCAGCTTGAGAGCGTGTGCATGAATTTGCACGAATCCATCACAGTGTTAATGTTGCTGACCAAACATCAAGCTAATAATCAATATAACAGGTTTTATTGTCAACAATATTTGCTTATGGAAATTATTGCATATCTTTAAAAATACCCTCTTTTCTAGATTAACTATCCCAAAGACGTTTTCTGCTTAGAATCAAGTTTCAATTTTTTTAGTTTTGCCTTTCCCCTGCTTTACCTTTAAGTGGTTTCCTATGACCCATAAGGGCTAAGGTGTTTTTTTAAACTTTTTATTTTGTACTGAAGTACAGCTGACTAACAATGTCATGATAGTTTCAGGTGAACAGCAAAGGGACTCAGCCACACACATGTATCCATTCTCCCTCAAAGGGATAAGGTCTAGTTCTCCTGGTCAATACCTTTAGGGGGCTAGCCAAAGTCATTTTCTTGGCTTCCCATTGTGGTGACCATATTTTTCTGACTCTCATATCAGAGAAGAAGGTTAAACAAGGAATTTATGTACCATATTTGTATGTAAGAGGCAGCCAAAATCAGTCTAGATGCTGTTATATTAGAATTCCTAGGATTTTCTAAGAATTTGTGAGACTTCAGTATCCAATCCTGTAAATGGAAATAGGACTGGCCAGGAAATTTAAGCCATGTTACTCCAACTGTGTTTCTGAATCTAATTGCTATGTTTTGCTATGTTTCATTTTTTTTTCTTTTTTAAAGTATGAAAATATGATAACACACTACAGGTGACTTGGAAAATATAGACCAAAGTTATAGTTTCACTATATATTTCAATTGCTTGTTTTAAGTAGATAAATTAAGATTTTTAGTTGGAGTGTTTCGTTTCAAATCTTATTACCTAAGGCAGAAAGAGGGTTTTCTTTTAATGTACAGTTAAGTAAGGCCTTTGAAAATCACACCAATAATGTTCAATTTCACAAATGTTTAGAAGCAAAACACATTTTCTAAGTAGATTCCATTCTACTTCAATTCTTTCGTTAGAAAATGAAAATAGTCTTAAGATTTAGGAATCCAGTTACCCAGACACACTGGGGTTTACTGAACCTGAATACCACCCAGGAGCTATAATGGAAGCTCCCAGCCTCAGCACTCCATGGATCAATTGGCAAACAGACTTCTTTCAGGAACTCAGGCACCACTACCCGCTGTTTTCAATTACTTTTTCCTTGATAAATACAGCGGAAGCTACTTGTGTCGTCTCTGTAAACTCCACAAAGTGCAGAAAGAAATCTACAGAAGTCTCCCCACTGTGGGGAGATGGTCAAAGGCATCTGTCATGTCTGTAGGAGAGGGACCTGGGAGGATTTTGAGTGTTAATAAAGACGTCTTAAGAGGGGACCTGCACTTAGGGCCCCTGAGCGTCTTCAAAGTGGTTTCTATTTCGGGCTTTTCACTCTTCTTTATTAGAATCAAGAAAACCTACATCAAGGAACTCTAATGGGAAATTTACGCCTCCTAAAGCTTCTGTACCCTTCAAGAAAGGTAGTTTACTGGATGGTTAAAAGTGTTTCTAGAAGTTGTTTGTTATTCTTATATGTTTGTGTTCATTCGTTTTGATTCCTTATGTCTTAAATAGCATGATCAGGCATTTCTATCATCTCTTCTGAGAAGGGACTGCCAAGTAAGTACAGAGTAAAATAAAAATTAAATTAAAGATAAGATATCGGTATTCTCCCGTATTGTGTTGTTGTTGTTCAGTATCTAAGCTGTGTCACACTCTTTGTGACCCCACACACTGCAGCTGTCCTTCACTGTCTCCTGGAGTTTGCTCAGCTCCTGTCCATTGAGTCCATGATGCTATCTAACCATCGTATCCTCTGCCCCTCTCTTCTTTTGCCTTCAGTCTTTCCCAGCATCGAGGTATTTTCCAAGGAATCAGCTCTTCACATCAGGTGGCCAGAGTGTTGGAGCTTCAGCATCAGTCCTTCCAACAAATATTCAGGATTGATTTCCTTTAGGATTGATTGGTTTGATCTCCTTGCAGTCCAAGGAACTCTCAAGAGTCTTCTGGGTTTTTTTTTGTTTTTTTTTTTTTAAGATTCTGGAAACTTCTATACAGGATAAATATTCAACCTTGGTTATATAGTATTGGACTTTATTTTAAAACATGTATATTATATATGTCTGAACATATACACATCTGAAAGACAGACTCTTAGAACGCCTGGGGCCCCTCCACTTCTTTCCCACAGACTCTGAAGCCACTGTCCTCTGTTGAGCTGAAGTGAGACCAGTGGCTTCAGCATGCCCCCAGGTGGAGGAGGCCTGACTCAGCATACCCCATGAAGCCGCCTGAGTATACAGACAGCAGAAACAGTGAACTTCCCCATGTAGAACGACAGAACCCTAGGACTGGAAAGATACTTAGAGAACACATAAGGTAATCCTCTTGTTTTTTGTTTCCTTTCTTTTTTTTTTTTTAAATAAACCAGGAGCTGAGCTCAGGGAGATGAAGTCATTTGTCCTAGGATATCACCTGATTTTTGATGAGTTAAAGCTTGAAGTCAAACTTCCTTACCTTTAGTATGGAAGCTTTCCACTCACTGCAGGATGTTGCTTGTTCGAATTTAAGAGGAGTATGAGAACCCAAGCCCTGGCTTGGTCACGGAGAGAAATGCTATGAAAGACATAAATGATATGACATGATATCAGCTGTCCTCCCTACCACCAAAATGGTCTCTACATCTCTAGGAACTCCAGGGCTGCCGTAGGGACTGAACAGGGATGAACCAACCTTCTAAAGGCGTCTTATCTCCCTTCTTCCCAAGTCTATCACCACTGATCCCTGGGTTGGGAAGATCCCCTGGAGTAGGAAATGACAACTCGCTCCAGTATTCTTGCCTGAAAAATTCCATGGACAGAGGAGCCTGGTGGGTTACAGTCCATGGGGTCCCAAAGAGCTGGACATGACTGAGTGACTGAGCATATCTAGGAAACAAAATGGATACACAGAGAGGAGAAATAAAATTATCATTGATAAATGGCAATAAATCGAGAGATTGAGACTGATATATATACCCTACTATAATAAAACAGATAACTAATGACAACCTGTTATATAGCACAGGGCACTCTACTCAGCACTCTGCAGTGACCTATATGGGAAAAGAATCTAAAGAAGACTGGATATATGCGTATATATATCCATATACATATATAACTGATTCACTTTGCTGTACAGCAGAATCTAACACAACATTGTAAATCAACTATACTCTGACAAAAATTAATTTTTAAAAATAGCAATAATAATTGTAATCATACTAAGAGTGAAAACAGTACTGGTTATTTAGAATGCATTATGCACTGAGCCAATCGCATGCATTGTCTGATTTTACTTTCGTAATAATTCTGTGAAATGAATCCTTTCATTATTCCAATTTCAGATGAAGAAAATGAGACCCAGGGAGATGAACGTGCCTAAGCATCCACAGCTCAGCAGTGGCAGTCCAGGGATTTGAAATAATGACCATTCAGGTGCAAAATTAACATCTTAATTTTTACACTACGAGATGGACAGAGAGGAGACAGGTGAGAATTTCAGATAGAAGAAATAGTGTGGGACTTCCTTGGTGGTCCAGTGGTTAAGACTTCGCCTTCCAGTGCAGGGGTTAGGAAGCCAAGATCTCACATGCCTCACAGCCAAAAACCAAAACATGAAACAGAAGCAAAGTTGTAACAAATTCAATAAAGCCTTAAGAAAAAAAAAAAGCACATGCAGAGACAAACAGGATACCAGAGCAAATCCTGTTTGAGGAGCTATGAGTACTCCACGAACCCACAGCTGTTGTTTTTGTTTACTCACTAAGTTGTGTTCCACTCTTTTGTGGCCCCATGGACTGTAGCCCGCCAGTCTCCTCTGTTCATGGGATTTCCCAGGCAAGAATACTGGAGTGGGTTGCCATTTCTTCCTCCAGGGCATCTTCCTCATTTTGGCAGTTGAATTCTTTACCACTGAGCCACCAGGGAAGCCCTACAGCTCAGCGTAAATCCAGGTGAATTAACTGTGGGACACAGGACCAGCAAGAAGGATGGGGTCACATCACAAGGACTTGAACAGAAAACCAGCTTGGGAGTTTTACAATAGATTTGACCTTGGGCAGTAGAATTGGGATGAAGAGAAAAGGACCAAGTCAAACACTGCGGAAATAAAAAACAAATAAAACCTAGTGGTTTCCTGTTTCTCCATCTCCATTGTATTCCCAAGTAATATGATAAAGTTAATCTATCCCTTGTACACATTGAACGTGTATCTTATAAAAGATACCACAGTAAAAATGATCAAAAGGGACAAATGAATTTACTCATAAAACAGAAATAGACTCACCGACATAAAGAACAAACTTAGGGTTACCATAGGGGATATGGGGGATAAATTAGGAGTTTGGAATTAACAGATACACACTATTATATATAAAATAGCTAAACAACAAGGATCTACTGTATAGCACAGGGAACTATAGTCAATGTTTTGTAATAATCTATAAAAGGAAAGAATCTTAAAAAGAATATATACATGTATAACTGAATCACATTACTGTACATCTGAAACATGTATAACTGAATCACATGACTGTACATCTGAAACTAACACATTAAAAATGAACTATACTTCAATTTTAAAAATGCTTAAAATGTTTAAAAAATTATCAATAAAGATATATGACTAACTATAGGGGCTTCCTAGGTAGTTCAGTGCTAAAAAATCCTCCTGCAAGAGACACAGGAGACCCGAGTTCGGTCCCTGGGTCAGGAAGATCCCCTGGAGTAGGAAATGGCAACTCACCCCAGTATTCTTGCCTGGAAAATGCCCATGAACTGAGGAGCCTGGTACAGTCCATGGGGGTCACAAAGAATCAGACTCGGCTGAGTGACTCAGCACAGGCATGCAAAGGAAACATGGAGAAATAATTTCTCAGTTTGTTTCTTAGTTTTGAACTTAGTCATATTATTCTACTTCAAATTTAACAAATCTTATTATGTGCTGTTCAATTAAAGTCATGTTTCACTTTAACATTGATTAGATTATGGGGGAGGAATTGTCTAAATAGAAAAACCAATGAGGCAGAGACAGTTAATAAGCTTCTAAGCCTTGGAGCAAAGATATTGTACCATCCAAGAGATGCTTCATTCCAACAGGGAGATGGCATTTCCCATATTTTTCTTGATTACTTTTTTTTGCAAGATGAACATAAGCAATTGAAAGGGAAGTTGAAATTTGCATATTGAGGGCTGTTTATTATTTATGAGATGGAAATCAAACTCCTATATAACCGCACTCATTGAGTCTCACATAAAGCTTCTCCCATCTTATTCCAAGGACACTACTTCTGTAACAAGTGAATTTCAGTCCCAAGCACATTCAAGTCTGAAATCCGAGTTTATTATCCAGGACTAGATGGCTTTACTCTAACCTACACCTCCCTCCTCCAAGCAGAATGTTCCATAAACCTCTTCCAGGAAGCAGGCACTTCTGAGAGCTGGCCCCGCCTACCGTCTATTTCTGCACACACAATACAGACCCCATCGTCAGCGTCCACCACCCCCTTGGCTTGGGTCCACCACCCCCTTGGCTTGTGCCTGCCTCGTTTTGCAATTCTCCTCTGTTTTTCAATTCTCTCTGCCACTCTCCCTGTGGGAACTCACCCCTCAGCACCCTCGAGGGACAAACCCAAGAGCGTTCCTCTGCCCTGTCTGGAGCTCAGCAGGCATCCTCGCTGCGCTCACTGGGCTCAGGGCAGGCTTCGGGCTCGGCCATCCGATGTGTGCCTGTCTACCCCACGTCGACCTGAGCTTGTTGACCATCATGTCCCCAGTGTCTAGAAGGCGGCTCAGAAGACAATCAATGCTCAGTTAAGTACTTGTTAAAGGAGAAAAGCTGGTGTGCTATGTTGTTAACAATAACAACAAAAATTTACACTTAAAAATAATTCCATTAATCACATAGTTAGGTAGTTAGTAACACTAAGTAATGAGAAATTCAACACAATGTATACTTATTTCACCTACAAAAAATAATTTTAAAATTAAAACAAATAAATAAACAATTAAAATAATTACATCTATTCACCTTTTCCCCATGGTGTCTGTTTTGGTGTTATGAATAGAAATTCATCAATAACTCCAAATTTATGGAGTTATTTTCACCAATGCATATGTCTATTTGGAAATATTTATAGAATACATATTGCATTGGCCAAAAAGTTCGTTCAAGTTTTTGCATCTTTAAGGAACCAAGGCTGGAGATTTAGGTGCCTTATCTCTTTATGCACACAAAGGCTATTTTTATGTTTAATTTTAGATTTAAAATTTCAATCCATCTGGAATTCACATTACCATTTGATTGAAGTTCTTTTCAAGTTCATGGCTTCCTGGTTCTAAAACCCATTGGAACTGCACAGAAGAATCTGCATATATATACATCTCTTTGTATGTAGATGTGTGTGTTTGTGGTGTGTGTATGTGTGTATGTGAAAGAAAGAAAAGTTTCAATCTGTCATCAGATGATTTAAGTGGTTCATGAACTGAAAATTATTAGAAATCATTAGTGTAAGTGGTAATTTTATTTTAAATGAAATGCCAATTTTCCTAACACTATGCATTAAAAACCCATCCTTTCCCCAGTAATGTAAAATGTTAACTTTAACAAGTTATAACCAACCTAGACAGCATATTAAAAAGCAGAGACATTACTTTGACAACAAAGGTCCATCTAGTCAAAACTATGGTTCCTCCAATAGACACGTATGGGTGTGAGAGTTGGACTATAAAGAAAGCTGAGCGCAGAATTGATGCTTTTGAACTGTCGTGTTGGAGAACACTCTTGAGAGTCCCTTGGACTGCAACCAATCCATTCTAAAGGAAATCAGTACTGAATATTCATTTGAAGGACTGATGCTGAAGCTGAAACGCCAATACTTTGGCCACCTGATGCGAAGAACTGACTCATTTGAAAAGACCCTGATGCTGGAAAAGATTGAAAGGAGGAAGAGAAGGGGATGACAGAGGATGAGATGGTTGGATGGCATCATCGACTCAATGGACAAGAGTTTGAGTGAATTCCAGGAGTTGGTGATGGACAGAGAGGCCTGGCATGCTGCAGTCCATGGGGTCACAAAGAGTTAGACACAACTGAGTGACTGAACTGAACTTTATCAACAGCTAGGGCTCTGATATTAGAAAGACCTAGATTGTGATTTGAATCACAATTCAACTATCTGTGATTTCAAACAAGTTACTTAACCTCTCTAAGTCCATAACCACATCAATAAAATGGTATACTATAGTAGTATCTCATAATCAGGTTTTAGAATTAAATTAGGTAATATAAGCAGAGGACATAGCAATAATCTTGGTTCGAAGTAAGCCTTTAATAAATGTTTAAATGTTGGCACTTATTAATACAATTCTCACGCATGGCTCTAGTTTTGAATTCTCTATATCATCCATTGATATAGATAAATTTGCCTATTACTCCAAGGTATGAATATTTTAAGATCTTCGTTAAATAGCTAAATTGCTTTCAAGGAAGTCTGTCCATCCTCATCCCCGCAGACAATTTAGCAGAGTGTCACATTTCACCTAGTATTATTATGTCAAAGAATCTTTGCTTACTTGAGGCATGAAAGGTATTATGTCACATAAGTTTTAATGATGTGTTTCTTTGGTTGTTAATGAGCTTTCTGTATTCCCCCACATGTACTGACAATGTGTATTTGCTCTATAGTGAACACAGGTGACCGTTCTCCCATCATCAGGACAGCAGTGCTGGACTCGTGGCCACATAGCTCACACTGCAATTCCCACCTCCCTTGCTGACTGTACCCATGTACCTAAATTCTCACTCATATAATATGCACAACTCTCACCTCACCTACAGAGGGCGGGATGTTCTTCTCTTCCCGCTAAACATATATCCACAACTCGCCCCACCATGCAGACAGGGAAATTCCTCATGATGGAATGGAACGGCAATCTGGAAGTAACTTAGGTCTTAGAGCAGAGTTGTCTCGGCCTGCTGGACCACTAACTTTAGGATTGTTATTCAAGAAAGACTTTTATTGTCTTTGAAAAAAAATGTGAAAGTGTTAGTTGTTCAGTTGTATCTGACTGTTTGCGACCCCACAGGCCCCATTGAGCCTGCCAGGCTCCTCTGTTTATTCAGCTTGCTGTATTTTTAGGTTTTTGTATTAATTATACATAGGGCTTCCCTGGTGGCTCAGATGGTAAAGAATCTGCTTGTAGTGCAGGAGACTCTGGTTTGATCCCTGGGTTGGGAAGATTCCCTGAAGAAGGGAATGGCAACCCACTCCAGTATTGTTGCCTGGAGAATTCCATGGGCAGAGCAGCCTGGCAGGCTACAGTCCATAGAGTCGCAAAGTCAGACACGACTGAGTGACTAACACTTTCACTTATTAATAGTACATATTTTTTGTTCACTTACCTATTGGAATATTAACACTTTTTTATTGATTCATGGGGCTTCTTTGCTCTATTCAAAGCAAACATTTTTATGTAGTCATTTCATTATGCTGTTTCTGTGTGTGATATCTTCTTTGTATTAGCTAAATAAGAAACACTCCCTATACCACAGACATTATATGTCCTCATTTTTATGTGATTTTTAAATTTCTCATTTAACTCATTGATCTAGCCAATGTTATTTCAAATAATGAATGGATAGTAAAATATATCAAAATTATTTTTCCAAATAATTCATTTTTTCTTACTTCTTAGGACCATTTATAAAACAATTTCTCCTTTTCCTGATGATTAGTGATACTACCATCATCATATTCTATATACTAGTTCTACATTCGAAGATGTGTTTCCAGATTTTGATCCAGTCATCAGTCTAGTCTAGCATCAATCTGATATTGTTTTAATAATTGTGGTCTTAAATTCGAGATGTTTCTTTTTATTAATGTGGCAAGGTGAGGGACAGCAGTTGCCACAATGTTGGGAAATTGAAGGAACAGACTTTCTGGGGGAAGCAGACAAGCCAAGGATCAGTGGGACATACCTCACGGTTCCAGTAATCTCAGCATCCCAAAGAGGTGCTATAGCCCAGGGCATCATTGGACACACAGCGAGATTTGATCTGAAAGGGGTCCTGCCTCCTCATTCTTTACCAGTTTAGAATGCTAGCAAGACATCTGCTTTACATATGAATGTGCAGGTTTACTTCTCTACCTTTATATCAAAAGGAAAAGAAAAATCATGTAACATAGAATCAACTTCATGTAGACTTCCCTGGCAGTCTAGAGGTTAAGACTCTACGCTTCCACTGCAGGGCTACAGGTTCACGCCCTGTTCATGGAAGTTCCCCATGCTGTATGATGTGGCCAAAAAAAAAAGGAAGAATCAACTTAATGTATCTTTTAAAGTGAAAGTGAAGTCGTGTCCAACTCTTTTCAACCCCATGGACTGTAGCCTACCAGGCTCCTCCGTCCATGGGATTTTCCAGGCGAGAGTACTGGAGTGGGCTTTCATTTCCTTCTCCAGGGGATCTTCCCAATCCAGGGATCAAATCTGGGTCTCCTGCATAGTAGGCAGATGCTTTACCATCTGAGCGGGGTCAGGAAAGTTCCAATGTATCTGTTAAACAAGCAGTAATAAATTTAAACTTTCTTTTATTTAAATAAAATTCTTTAATAAACTAATGGATAGCTTCTGGACACAAAGAATATTTATAACAATATCCAGTCTCATATTCACCTGCTAAAATACATAAAAAATAAAAGTAGAAGTTTGAGCATCCCAGTTCGAATTAGAAACAAAACAGTGCTACTCCTCTTCACCATTATTCTCTAATGCTGTTCTGTAATTTTGAGCCAGCGCAATAAAACATGGCATAGAAATAAGATCTATTAGACTGCCAGTGCTAAAAGTAACATCAATATTTTCAGACTCTACTCAGCATGTTCCAAATGTAAAACTGTTTGTTTAAAGTCTATCAGAAAAGGTAAGCAGGTAAACATAGGTAGGTGATTTTGGAAAAAGACAGAAAACATGAGAAAGCAGCAGAAGTATCCACGAATGATAGCCGAAAGTTCAGGTTATCTGACTGAGCCTTCCAGGACTGGAGACACCTCTCCCACAGACGGAGAGGCTAATTTTTTTCTCATTACTAATTTCTCTGATCATTCAATTTTATTGGTTTAAAGTCTGCAGTGCATAGGGTCGCACACAGTCAGACATGACTGAAGCAACTTGGCACATATGTAGTTCCAGAAGAATAGAACCTTAAGGATGAGTCCTCTGGGTTAATGGAATTAATTCTGGGTTCTGTGCAATTCATTTCCTGATCTGATTTAAAGTTCTTATTGACCCTGTTTCCAATGGGAAGAGGACAGTGGTGGCCATGGCATGGAGTGACAAAACACTTCTGTACATTATTGGCTGTTAGACTGGCCATCAAGTGCCTGGAAAAGATAAGGCTCTGAGCGCCAAGTGCTTGCTGCCAGAGAGCACCGTGGTGAAAACAGGAGGGTGACGGGCTGCTTGGTCGGACCAGAGTATTGTGCAGAACTTAGGGAAAGAAAATAATGATGTCAGGGCTTTAACTTTGTACTTTAAGGACTCTGTGGGGACCCAGCACGTTTCATGAGTGCCCTAAAGGAAGCGCTTCTCCTGCAGCCAGTGGTCTATCATTTCTGAAAACCAAACCGAAGACTAATCTATCAGGTGGCTGAATTACAACTCACATTCATTCCTAATCTAACAGGATCTGTTATTTCCCAGTAAGAGTACTGCTTGGGAAGATGTTGTATACTGAATATTGGTTTGGGATAATATGGACAATTTCATGCACCTGGAGACCTTGGATCTAGTGCCATGCTGAGCTATTTTGAAGCTTAAAGCAAAAGGATGAAGTCATTTATATTGATTCTGTCTTTATTAAAATTTTTGATATTTTGTTCATCATAGATATTTTGCATCAGCTTAGGTATTTTAAATATCACATTAAAAAGTTCTTTATTTTTATTATTGAATTGTTGGTGCCCTCTTAAAGTCCGCACCCAAAGCAGGTGCTACCCTCTGGTCTCCATCCTTCTTGAACCTCTAAAATCTGCCAAGTCTTCTTGACGAGGAAAAGTAGGAGGTTATGATTACCCTTTTAAAGAGGCTAGGCTCTCTTTCCCAGAGGAATCCATAAGGACCTTCCTTGAGACAGCTGCCTTGAAGACAGGAGTGGTAAGCTTCTAAGGACGACCCCACCACCTTTCTCACTGCTTTTAGACGTATGTGTGCTTAGTCGCTCAGTGGTGTCTGACTCTCTGCGACCCCATTGACTGTAGCCCGCCAGGCTTCTCTGTCCATGGAATTCTCCAGGGAGGAACACTGGAGTGGGTTCCCATGCTCTCCTCCAGGGGACCTTCCCTACCCAGGGATCGAACTCAGGTCTCCCGCACTGCAGGCAGATTCTTTACCATCTGAGCCCCCAGGGCAGCCCCTCTAAACCTATAGCCAGACTCAAACCGAACTCTAATTGACCTACCTGGTGAAGACGTCCTAGCTGGCGTCATTTCGATTGGACTGGCTTCCGTGTTGATTAGCCAATGTTCATCACTCATTAAGTATTCAGGCTTTACTTCAAATATATGTAATTAATGTTATATTAATATGTTGAAATATTCAACATCCTGTTTTTAAAAATCTACTTGATATATCAATATGATGAATTGTGTTTCTATTTTACTTTGTGTATTTCTATTTTATTTTATTTCTACAGTAATTGTGTTTCTCTTTTAATTTGTGGCAGTTTTAGTTCCAGATGGATAGATAGATGGGGGGGTGGGGTGGGGAATTGGTTTTATTTTTTGTGTTTTTATGCAGTTCAGCTCAGATAAGTTACAATAACTTCTTCAACATCAACTATAGCTTTTCCAGTTTGGAAATATACCTATAAAACTGTCTGGGCCTGGTTATCATAGAAAAAACATGGAAATAGCAGGATCCAAAGAAAAAGTAAAAATTCCACATCTGGAGACAGCACTTATGAAAATTGTGTTGTATACTTTACAAAACCTAAGATTACAAAGCATGGGTTATTTTGGATCAGCTATTTTCCTCAACTCTCACATTAGAGAATCAAATGTGATTCTCACATTAGAGAATCAAAAGAATTATCACCTATTTGAAGGTGGTAAAATGCTTTAAAGACACAGGGGCATATTATCTGGGCTGTGCAGGTAACCAACGAGAGAAGTGAAAACAGATGGATCAATGGTGAGACTGAAGGGACAATTTCTAACATGATTTCTCCCCTTTCTGTCAAAATTTTACTTTTAGGATGTGTATCTATTTCTTCTCAAATAACAAAAAGTTATACACATTTTTGAGAAGCCAAGAAAGATTTAAATATCCCTTTAAAAAGGCACAAGTCAGAGATTAACAAAATGATTGATAATAAAATATTAATGGAACAATATACTGTAATAAAAGTTATGTGAATGTGGTCAAAAAAAAAAAAGAATGTCATCAAAACACTGAAGGTATATTTAATGAGAATTTTATTAATTGCATTAAGTATTCAACGTTGATTGAAAAGTCAAACATGTATTTTAAGGGATGATCAGAGAATATCAGAGGAAACTGATTTTTACGCAGACTTGTTTTTCTACCAGTATATGGAAGAAATGCAGTCTAGATAAGAATTTTAGAAGGATGCTGCCTCTTCTTTAGGGGAAGTAGGAAGCTGTAAAATCACAGGGGAATCAGATCTAAAATGGAGAATCTCTATAAACCAGTCAGTCTTAAAGGAAACCAACCTTGAATACACTTTGGAAGGATTGGTGCTGAAGTTGAAGCTCTGATACTTTGGCCACCTGATGTGAAGAGCCGACTCATTGGAAAAGACCCTGACGCTGGGAAGGACTGAAGGAAGATAGGAGGAAAAGGGGATGACAGAGGATGAGATAGTTGGATGGCATCACCGACTCAATGGACATGAGTTTGAGCAAGCTCTAGGAGATGGTGAAGGACAGGGAAGCCTGGCGTGCTGCAGTACATGGGGTTGCAAAAAGTTGGACAGAACCAAGTGACTGAACAAGAACAACAAATGCCGTCTGCAGCAACGTGGATCAACCTAGAGACTGTCATACTGGGTGATGTCAGTCAGAGACAGACATATTATATGACACTGCTTTATGTAGAATCTAAAGGAGTGATGCAAATGAACTTATCTACAAATAGAGTTCCAGATGTAGAAAGCAAACTTATGGTTACCAGGAGTAAGGGCCAGGGAAGGCATAAATTGGGAAATTGGGATTGACATCCACATATATAAAATAGATAGCTACTGTATAGCACAGGAAACTCTATTCAATACTCTTTAATGGCCTATATGGGAAAAGAATTTTTAAAAGAGTGGATATATGAATATATATAACAAATTCACTTTGCTCTACACATGAAACAACCACAACATTGTTAATCAACTATACTCCAATAAAATGTTGAAAAAAGTGAAAAAAAATATGAAGAAAAGTCTGGGTATGAAGATTTTGAACTTCAGCATTCCACATTTTGCATTAGTATGTGCCACTTTAGAAGGTATCCCAGGAGAAAGTCCATGTGAATAAATGCTCTTTGTACTTTATTTACAAATTCATTCATCTTATTTTTAGTAACACCACATCTAATTATAAAAGCCAAAGTATAATTGTAGCAAATGTGAAATACAACTGTTCAGAAAATAGTAAAATTCCCCATAAACCCACATCTGGAGCCAGAACATAGTAGCATTTTATTGCATATTTTAGCAACACTTCCCAGGGGGTGCTAGTGGTAAAGAACCCACCTGCCAATGCAGGAGACACAAGAGACGCAGCTTCCATCCCCGCGTAGGGAAGATGCCCTGGAGAAGGGAGTGGCAGCCCACTCCAGTACTCTTGCTGGAAAATTCCATAGGCCGAGGAGCCTGGTGGGCTAGTCCATGGGGCCCCAAAGAGTAGACCATGAATGAGCACAACAAGGTCACGGAGTATATATTATTTTGAATCACCCTTGTTCACATTGTAGCACATTTAAGACACACTGTGAATGTCTTTCCAACGTTCCCAATCGCTTTTCTGCATTATCATCTGTCAGTGCTGCCTAGTCATCCATTGCTGGATATGCCATGATTCCTTTAGCGAAGTCCCTGTTTCGGCTGTTGTTTGTTTTTACGTCAGGCTCTTGAGATTCATGGCTTGAATTTGCATACCCAACTACTGGTGCATTCTTGACTAACTCGCCTAACCTTGAAAACTAAGTGTTCTCTTGTCAATGGAAGTTGTACAGAGTACCTCATGACGTTTTTTATAAGGCTCAAATGAGATGATGTTTATAAAATTCTTAGCATAACACTTGGGCACATGGTAAGTCCTGAATGAATGATTTGTTTGTTTAGTCGCTTAGTCCTGTCCAACTCTTTGTGACCCCATGGACTGTAGCCCACCAGGCTCTTCTGTCCATGGGATTCTCCAGGCAAGAATACTGGAGTGGGTTGCCATTTCCTTCTCCAGGAATCGACGGTAGCTAATTTTATTCAATATATTGGCATGAACATACATGTAGATAAATTTTTGTGTGCATTTACAATGTCCTGATTAAAATAAAATTTTAGAGACAAAGTAGCTGAATCAAAGGTATATGCATAAAATTGTGTTAGGTATTTCTAAGCTTTCATCAAGGGATATTAACAATATAGCAAAGATACTTTTGCCTGAGGTATGTGAGATAGCTTTTACTCCCTTTCTTTACCAACTTTGGATAAGTTAGAGCTTCTTAAAATTGGCTATTTATACAGGCAGATACAGAATTTTGTTTTAATTTTCATTTCTTTAATTACTATGAGATTTAACATTTTCATATTTCATAAAATATCACTTATTATTGCTTCTTTGAGGAATTGGTTTGTATTTTGCTCATTTTCCCAATGGACTTGTCAGAACATTTAAAAAAAACTGCAAAATTCTTGCATAGTCAAATACTAATACTTTTATGGCTTCACCTTTAATCTATATACAGTTTATTGGGTGTTTGGTGTAGGTCAACTTTATGTTTCTAAGTTGTCTGTTGTACCAGGGCCTCTTGCCGTGTGGATAAGGGTACACAAGCAAGTCTGGGCAATCAAGATTTTCAATTCAAGTTTAAAAGTGTAGGAAGTAGTAGAATTAAATTAGTTTACAGAATTTATCAAACGCACAAAAGATGAGTATATTTTAAGCCCAGGCTTAACTGAAACCACAGGGGCAAATTTTTTTCCATCATTTGGAGACTGTTTTCTCAAAATACTGAAATCCAGGAAACTCAGACATATGAAGAAGTCCTGGGTTTTAGCCTTTCAAGTGAGAAAAAATATATATATAAAACATAATGCTGCTCCACTTGTTTTTTAATTTCAGTATCAATAGCTTCATCTTAAACTTATCCTATTTCTTGTCAGCTACAAAATCGTGACATAAAATCAGTTTCTACTGGTGAGAATATGGTTGTGGGTAAACCATAAAGTAACTTTGAGTATGTGGTACATTATATTCTTATGACCACAGGATCCCTGGTTCTCTTGCTAATTAAAAGAGTAGAATATAAGGCTTCCCTGGCGGTCCAGTGGTTAAGAAATCTGCCTGCCAATGCAGGGAACATGGGTTTGTCCTGATCCAAGAAGATTCCACATGCACAGGGCAACTAAGTCCATGCGCCACCACTACTGAGCCTGCATGCCTAGAGCCCGTGCTCCGCAACAAGAGAAGCCAATGCAGTGAGAAGCCTGTGTACCCTAACTAGAAAAAGCCCACATACAGCAATGGAGACTCAATACAGCCAAAAATTTTAAAAAAGAGTAGAATACATAAATGTATTTTATAAATATGACTATGTATGTGTGTATTTTTTCCAAATATTAAGGATCCTTAATGAAACACCCTTAATTTACAAAGGAAGAAATTGAGGCTAGGGCTATAGTCTCTAAATATTTTTTATTTCACAATCTTAATAAAAATGGGTATGTATATATATATTTCTGAATCATATTCATGTTCTACTTATTAAAGTTAATGTATTTTGTAAAACACAGCACACATACTAAACTTTTAAATGATGCAATGGAATTGGATCTAACTAGAGATACTGATATTGTTCTTCCTCACCCCAAAACAACATCCCAAGGACATATAAATAACCCCACTTTGAAATAACCAACTTAAGAATTTAACTGACTTGTCCACAGTCGTGTGAGGTGGAAGAGAACTATAATTGTGGTTTTCTAACTCCAAGTTGCATTTATTGCTACTACATTGACCTTTTCCTTCCAAATATATCCTCAAGTTAGAATTGGGCCAGGATTGACCAGGTTAATAGCTTCCACTCTTATAAACTCTATACTTAGAAATATCTTATTTCCACAAATAACTGAACTTTAGATTTCAGGCTAATATTAAAGGTACACTGGTGCTAACTTAAAATTCCCCCAAATTGACTTTAAGGTTATGTCAAAGGGAAAGTTTCAGATTATTAATTTCCTGCCAGTCTTGTCCAATGTTGGCTTAAACCTGCAGTTTATTCTTAGAAAGCACTTCCTTCCCCAACACAAGGCACTAAAGCAACTTTTAAAATCCTAAAATTATAACACAGAGACATTTCTTTCAGAACATAACTTTGTCTTCTTGTCCTTGAAAAAAGAAAAAAGATGTATTTTCCTAATCCAGATCCCCCTACAGTTGCAAATAACTTTACCATCTCATAAGGTGAACTTTTGAGATTTGTCTTGCTTGATACGACCAGAATTCTCCTAAACTGAATGTTCTAAAATGGAAGCATTTATACTTGAGAATGAGCTAAGGGGGGAAAAAAAAGCGGCAAGGTGTAAGTGCATGGACCATGATTATCTTGACATTCGGATGAGCGTGATTGAATGTTTTCATTAGAACTCCAGGCAATGTGTTCTCGTCCTTCTAGCTCAGGATTTCTCAAACCAGGCGTGCAGTTGTAGTCTTAGGGCTCTGAGCTCTCTTTAGGGCTTTTGTGTGTATGTGTATTTGTTGGTGCTTGTACATGCTTTCACAGCATGGTAATCAGAACCATATTTGTGAGCTCTGCATATTCTGGACCTTCTGAACAGTCATCTTAAACTTAAATATCACCACCTTCCCAGGTGGTTCAATGATAAAGAAATCCCTGGCCAATGCAAGAGACATGGGTTTAACCCCTGGGTCAGGAAGATCCCTGGAGAAGGAAATGCAACCCACTCCAGGATCCTTGCTGGGATAATCCCAGGGACAGAGGAGCCTAGTGGGCTATAGTCCACAGGATCACAAAGAGTCTGACATGACTGAGTGATTTAGCATGAATGCACACATACATGTGCAACATTAGTGCCTGGATTTGCCTTTGGATTTATGACTGCAGCTAAGAATATAAAAATGTGTGTGTGTGTGTGTGTATGTGTGTGTAACTGAGCCATTTCGCTATACAGGAGAAATTAAACACAACATTGTAAATCAATTACACTCCAATAAATGTTTTTTTAAAAAATAGCAGACTTATCACAGTCACTTGAAGCCACCTCAGAAGAAGGAAAGAGCCCTGTCCCTTTAGTATCCATGTATGATACCAGGGTGGGGCTTCCCTGGTGGCTCAGTGGTAAAGACTCCACTTGCCAATGCAGGAGATGTGGGTTCGATCCCTGGATCATGAAGATCACCTAGAGAAGGGAATGGCTACTCACTCTGGAATTCTTGCCTGGGAAATCCCAGGGACACAGGAGCCTGGTGGGCTACAGTCCATGGGGTCGAAAAAGAGTTGGCAATGATTTAGCAACTAAAGGACGGTGATACTGGGTAGGGCTCTAACCTGCTTGGGTCATTTTCCATCCATAGGGCCAGAAAGTTGAGTACTAGGTTCGAAATCCAGATCACATGGCCTCTCCTTTGAAGGCTGAGTCATTCAGCTTTGCTGCTTATCCTTGTGCAGGAGGTGGGCAAGGAGAGTTATGTAAAAGAAGGGATACTAGGAAGAAAAGAATCAGCCAGTGGTCTGTACCACAGGCAAAGGAAACCAGAGCAGACAAATCAGAAGTGATGCATTTGAGCTAAATGAATGCCAGATGGTATTGCAGCATGGTATATAATTAAAGGTTTAGCCGTAGTCTGAATAAAAAGAAGTGGTGGTAAAACTATGATCTCATGGCACATGATAGCATGCCAGCTTTAAAAAACAACGCCTTTACAGCATCAGTACCATAATATAATCAGACTGCTAATGTGACTTTTAGTAGTTCCACTAAAACTCTATCAGCACCACATTAAATTAATGTTTGCTCAATTTACTTGTTGATTTGTTGGTTTTTACTGGATCTTTCTGTATTTAATCAGTAAACATTTTGATTTATTAATGTATTTGTTATGTAACTACATGGCTACCCACCCCAGTATTCTTGCCTGGAGAATCCCATGGACAGAGGAGCCTGGTAGGCTACAGTCCATAGAGTTGCAATGAGTCAGACACAACAGAGTGACTAACAATTTCACTTTCTTTCATAAGCAATTGCATACCTGGTTTATGGCTTATGTATTTTGCCAACATTATAGTAAAAACAATGTTAACCAATACTATGCTTGACTATTCTTTCTATATAAGAGAATCCATACAATATTTAGTTTCGAGGAGCCTTGCTAACTTATCCATTTCATCTGAGATCCACTCTCTTTTTCGAGGCCAAACACTATAATTCCCTCAGTCTTCTTTCATATGATCAGATTTCTGAGTTCCTTTGGACTCGGGATTCCCAAACTGGGGGCGGTGCTCTTTGGAGGTATATTAGAATCATCCAAGGGGCCTTGTCCAGACCCGAAGATGCCCCTAGCATCCTGAAAAGGCCTTTTAGGAGGAACATTCTCCAAAAGGATGTTGAGAACCACTGCCACAGTAATCTGCATTCACAATGAACTATCTGATGTGCCTCAATAGTACCAGGGTGGAAAGCAGGGCAAGTATGATGGCTTTTGAACGCCAAGCCCCTTACCAACAGCTCCCAGAACTGGACACAATGGTCTATGTACGGTCTAGTTGCCAGAAGGCAGAAAAGCACCTGAGTTGAATCTAGTTTTACTCACTGCACCCCTGGTTCTCAGTCCTGTCTCTCCACTCACTTTGAATCTCTGGATACTGACCATGGTGGACAGGGGGTAGGCTGCCCAGATCTTCCTCAGAGAAAGGACTTGCTGCCCAGCAGCCAGCTCATGTAGAGTCTGTCCTAGAGCCTGTCTGGCCTGAGGACTATGGCTTTCCAAGGATATCCGGCCCTTAGTGATCATTCTGACCAGCCAGAGACCCTGTGAGGGGCGATGCATGAGTTGGAGCTCTCTGGCAAGTCAGCCAAAGGAAACCCACAAAAAAGAGGGGATACATGTATAGGTATAGCTGATTCACTTTGCTGTACAGAAGCTTTAACTATACTCCAATCAAAATTAAATACAAAGATTCGCTGGATCTGCATCACAGTTGACATCTTCTTCTGCCCCTGCCAGCGTCCTTTGTTATGGACTGTTTGTGTCCTTCTCCCTCCATTCATATGTTAAAACTTCACTTCCAGTGGGGTGGCCTTAGGAGGTGGGCCTTTGGGAAGTTTTGGGTCATGAGGGCAAAGTGCTCAGGAATGGGATTAGTGCTTTCATAAAAGAGGCCCCACCTCTGCCACCACGTGAAGACACAGGGAGAGGACGGCCATGTATGATCCAGGAAGGGGATTTTCACCAATGAATCTGTTGGCAGCTTGACCTTGGACTTCCAGCCTCCAGAACTGTAAGAAATGTATGTCTGTTGTTCATAAGCCACACAGTCTCTGGTGCTCTGTTTTAGCCTTGGTAGCAGAATAGGCATGCCCCCTTCCTCTCACATGTTTGCTGTCACATAAACACCTTGCACCCCTAACGCCACCTCAGTGCCTGCGCCTGGGGACTGACCAGGCTCTCCCGGCCACCTCACTGTGTGCTGACCCTGCCTGGCCACCCAGACAGTGCTGCTACTTCCTCCTCAGTCTGATGTGCTTCGTTGAGATACTCTGCTCAAGGATTCTCAGATGCAGATCTCTGGGATACAGAGAGAACAAGAAGCATTTTCAGATGAGTAGACTTATAAGTATTGTGCTTCACCTGAAAAACTCACAATACCCCATATCTACGGAGTGCTTATAATGTGGTGAATACTGTTTTAAATTTACACTTTGTGTGAATTAATGGGGCTTTTCTGGCTCAGTGGTAGAGAAACCATCTGCCAATGCAGGAGACTCAAGAGACTCAGGTTTGATCCCTGGGTTGGGAAGATCCCCTGGAGAAGGAAATAGCAACCCACTCCAGTATTCTTGCCTGGAGAATCCCATGCAGGGAGGAGTCTGACAGGCTACAGTCCACTGGGTCGCAGAGGTAGAGATGACTGGTGTAAGGCATAGTTCGGGCGAGGCAGAAAAGGAAAGACGACCTCAACAGAAGTAGGTTACCTTTATTCAGGCAAGGAGGGGCGACAGTCGGCCTAATGACCAGGCTGAGCGCTGAGAGGGATCAGGGAGGCTTCATACTTATAGGGAGGTTTGTGGAAGCGATAAGGGAAACGTTAATCAGGCAGGATATTTTGAGTATTCTTTTGTTGAGATGACATTTGTAGTTGGGCAGGGGGTGATAAGTCTTCTGGGCAGGTGTAGGGGGTGCAAAGTTCCCGGACAGGGGGCGATAAGTCTTCTGGGCAGGTGTAGGGGGTGGAAGGTTTCTGGACAGGGGTTGGTAAGTCCCAGATAGATGCAACCGGCCTGGAGCATCAGGGTGGAACTAAAATTCTGTTTTGTTTTCTCCAAAGTTAGATGATTCAGCAAGGGGCCTTTGAGACTGTTGTTCTCTTTTCTAGGCCCAAAAGACTCCTTCAACTGGACAACTGAACACACACATATGTGAATTAATTCATCACAACCCTATTGTTAATACTATTATTTTACTCCAGTTCTTTTAGGTAAGGAAACCAAGGCATAAAAAGTAACCAGACAGTGAGTTGGTAGAGCTAGGGTTTAAATTTAGGCAGTTTTACTGCAGAGTCCACAATACTGATCACCATGTCAGTGTTCTCCTCTTTGACGTGCACCAGTATCACACGGAGGACTGCCCCCTCGTATGCTATTTGATGTGGCAGATCTCAGGTGGAACTGGAATATTTGCATCTCCAGCAAGTTTCCAGGTGATGATGCTGATGATGCTGTTCAGGGACTCCATTTGGCAACCACTGTGCTTCATGATATGACCTCTTAAGTGAAATAACAACTGCTGTCACTGGGGGTTAGTACATCTTTCCATATGATAAACAAGAGTTTCCAAATTTAATAAGCTTGCAGAACACCAGCTAGATAACCTTGTCATGCCTTCTCCAATATCATGCATTTCTCATCTTCTCTGGGCCATGCTTGACTCTGTTACCCATATGTGGTCAAGTACCTATGGCAGGACCCTGACTGCAAACCCAGTGTTGCTTTCCTTGGGTATTAACAGGAGCCTAGCGTGGATAGATAAAGGATAATATACTGAAGTGTGCTTAGACTTAGACTTTTAAAAAAAGGGAGAACAGCTATTGTTAGCTCAGCCAATGGTAAGGCCCCCAAATTCACAGCATAATCCCAAAGGTAGTATTTCAGAAATTGTGCTAAGCAGGTTGTGTGAAAGCACATCTATTTTAAAAACAGCAATACAAATGTGATACTTTTGAATCTTGGAAACAATAAGGCGATGTGATAGATTGTTTTCTAAATGTGAATCTTTTATTTGTTCAATAATTCATTCAATTAATATTTAGTAAGTATCTATGAGTCTATGGCATAGCCTTTGCCAAATTATATATCATTATAATTGTTGTAATAATAGCCACTAATTTTTTTTTATTGTACTCACTTTCTTGGGGAATTGAAATCCTTTCCAAACTTTAGGTCATTGGTTTTCACATCATCTTCATAAGTAAGATGATCTTGTGTGCTATTATGTCCTGTGTGTACCCCAGAAAGCTAAGGACCAGAGAGTCAGCACTGCCTCCAGGCAAAACTATACTGGAACCACAAGTAAAATGCAATCTTGGACTCTTACTCTGCCAGACAATTTTCTATCTCTGGAGAATTATCTTTCCTAAGTTTTCATGGTAAAATACTTACCTCTAATTTTACTTTTTTAAAAAAGAAAAAATTCTATAAGATGGTTAAAAAAAATTAATATGTTTGGCTCTCCCATGATTCTAGACAGGAAATCTGTTGCATATACCTCAAGTCCCAAGGGGGGAGCTCTACTTTGCCCTCTATAGGGTTCTGTAATTTATAGCCTCTGGGAAATAATATTCCAGGTTAAGAGAGAACTGTGAGGAAGTAAAAAGGGGGAAGACACATGCATTCGTGGTATTGTAATATTACTATTCTTTTTACTTAGCTTGTGGGCAGATGGAATATCTTTGCCTTTTTGAAAAGACTATGATCTCATAGAACTATTGTTATATATCTACAATTGTCTATTTATTTCATATTTTATTGGAGGTTTAACAAGCCCAGTAATACAGAGTTCAGCAAGTCTTGTTGGATATAAAATCAATATTCAAAAACCAATTGGATTTCTACACATCGGCAACAGTTAAAAGCACAACTTATTAAAAGAAAGTGTTAATATTTATAATAGGAACAAATAAATAGGGTGCCTAGAAATATATCTGAGAAAAGCTGTGAAAGGCACTTATGGAGAATCATTGAGACATTAAAGAAAGCCTACATAAATGGAGAGATATGGCATGCTATTAAGTGGCAAGATTCTGTAAAGTTGAGATGTCATGACTTCTTCCCAAGCTGATGCAGAAACTCCAATAAAAATCTCCATAATGCTTTTCCAGGGACTTAAATCAACTCTGAAATATTTATTCAAAAGAGGAGCCCAAAATCAAAAAAGGCACTTAAAGAAACATTTATTTGTTTATTTAGGTGCACTGGGTCTTAGTTGAGGCATGTAAACTCTTAGTTCACCACGTGGGACCTAGTTCCCTGATCAAGGATTGAACCTAGGCCCCTGAATTGGGAGTGTGGAGTCTTAGCCACTGGACCACCAGGGAAATCCCAGGAAAGCATTCTAATAAGAAGGGAAAAAAATGGAATTTTCCCTACTGGATAGTAAAAAAAATTTAGGAAGTTATAGTAATTAAGACAGTATTGGTACCAACATGATAGATAAAAATAAATTACAAAACAGGGTAGAAAATCAAGAAACAGAACTTTGAGTGCAATAAAATGATATATGACAGAGACAACATTACAAGTTTTGGGGGAAAAGAATGGACTTTTACATAAATAGCACTAGAACAACCAGCTATCAGGAAATAAAATTTGACCTCTATTTTATGCTAAACACAAAAATCACTTCTAGGTATAACCATGTGTAAAAGTCAACACTTAAAACATTTAAAAAGAAAATACAGCATAAAATATCTATGACCTCAGAGTAAAGATTTATTATACAAGACATAGAGATCACTAATAAAAACATAAGGAATGATAAATGTGATTATATTTTAATTGAGAACAGATGTCCATAAAAGTTTACTATAAAGAAAGTTAAAACATAATCTGCAAACTGGAAATATTACAAACACACACATGCAGACATACACATAAACACATATATGTTTATAAAAAACTCCCATAAATTAATAGGAAAAAGAAAACCTGTAGAAAGATAGTCAAAAGGGTAGATAAAGATAATAAACAAACCAGATGTTGTTAGTTTCCTTAAGTAATCAGAAAAATGCAAATTAGAAACAAATGAGATACCATTTTTTATCTACAGCACTACCAAAAATAAAAATATTGATACTATCTGAAGCTGGTAAGAATGTAAATTGATATGGCCCTTTTGAATAATAATTCTGGCATATTTCTTTAAAAGATGATGTTATTTACAAAACTGAAACAGATTCATAGATAGAGAAAACAAATTTATGGCTTCCCTTGTAGCTCAGCTGGTAAAGAATATGTGTGCAATGTGGGAGACCTGGGATCGATCCCTGGGTTGGGAAGATCCCTTGGAGAAGAGAATAGCTATCCACTCCAGTATTCTTGCCTGGAGAATTCCATGGACAGAAGAGCGTCGCAGGCTATAAGGTAGCAAAAAGTTGGATACAACTGAGTGACTTTTACTTTCACTTTCTTTCAAAGGGAAAACGGAGGAGAGAGATAAATTAGGAGTTTGGGATTAAGAGATATACACTCAGTTCAGTTCAGTCGCTCAGTCGTGTCCGACTCTTTGCGACCCCATGAATCGCAGCACGCCAGGCCTCCCTGTCCATCACAAACTCCCAGAGTCTACTCAAACTCATGCCCATCGAGTCAGTGATGCCATCCAGCCATCTCATCCTCTGGCGTCCCCTTCTTCTCCTGCCCCCAATCCCTCCCAGCATCAGGGTCTTTTCCAACGAGTCAACTCTTCGCATCAGGTGGCCAAAGTATTGGAGTTTCAGCTTCAGCATCAGTCCTTCCAATGAACACCCAGGACTTAACTCCTTTAGAATGGACAGGTTAGATCTCCTTGCAGTCCAAGGGACTCTCAAGAGTCTTCTCCAACACCACAGTTCAAAAGCATCAATTCTTTGGCACTCAGCTTTCTTCACAGTCCAACTCTCACATCCATACATGACTACTAGAAAAACCATAGCCTTGACCAGACGGACCTTTGTTGGCAAAGCAATGTCTCTGCTTTTTAATATGCTATCTAGGTTGGTCATAATTTTCCTTCCAAGGAGTAAGCGTCTTTTAATTTCATGGCTGCAGTCATCATCTGCAGTGATTTTGGAGCCCAAAAAAATAAAGTCTGACACTGTTTCCACTGTCTCCCCATCTATTTCCCATGAGGTGATGGGACCAGACGCCATGATCTTAATTTTCTGAATGTTAAGCTTTAAGCCAACTTTTTCACTCTCCTCTTTCACTTTCATCAAGAGGCCTTTTAGTTCCTCTTCACATTCTGCCATAAGGGTGTGTCATCTGCATATATGAGGTTATTGATATTTCTCCCAGCAATCTTGATTCCAGCTTGTGCTTCTTCCAGACCCGCGTTTCTCATGATGTACTCTGCATATAAGTTAAATAAGCAGGGTGACAATATACAGCCTTGACGTACTCCTTTTCCTATTTGAAACCAGTCTGTTGTTCCATGTCCAGTTCTAACTGCTGCTTCCTGACCTCCATACAGGTTTCTAAAGAGGCAGGTCAGGTGGTCTGGTATTCCCATAGAATTTTCCAGCAATTAGAGAAGAAAAAGAAATAAAAGGAATCCAGATCAGAAAAGAAGAAGTTAAGCTCTAACTGTTTGCAGATGACATGATACTGTACATAGAAAATCCTAAAGATAGTACCAGAAAATCACCAGAGCTAATCAGTGAATTTAGCAAAGTTACAGGATACAAAATCAATACACAAAAATCACTTGCATTTCTATATACTAACAATGGAAAATCAAAATGAATTTAAGGAGTCAATCCCATTCACCATTACAACAAAAAGAATTAAATATGTAGGAATAAACTTACCTAAGAGGACAGAAAGACTGTATACAGTAAATTACAAGACACTATTGAAAGAAATCAAAGATTACATAAACGGAGAGATATTCCATGTTCCTGGGTAGAAAGAATCAATATTGTGAAAATGACTATACTACCAAATGCCATCTACAGATTCAATGTGATCCCTATCAAATTACCAATGACATTTTTCACAGAACTAGAACAAAAAATTTCACAATTCATATGGAAACACAAAAGACCCCAAATAGCCAAAGCAGTCTTGAAAAAGAAGAATGGAGCTGGAGAAGTCAACCTTCCCAACTTCAGATTTTACTCCCAAGCTACAGTTATCAAGACAGTATGGTACTGGCACAAAAACAGAAATGTAGACCAATGGAACAAGATAGAAAGCCCAGAAACAAACCCATGCCCCTATGGGTGTGTTATTTTTGAGAAAGGAGGCAAGAATATACAATGGGGCAAAGATAGCCTCTTCAATATGTGGTCCTGGAAAAACTGAATAGCTACATGTAAAAGAATGACATTAGAACACTTCCTGACACCATACACAAAGATAAACTCAAAATGGATAAAGACCTAAATATAAGACCAGAAACTATAAAACTCTTAGAGGAAAACATAGGCAGAACATGCAATGACATAAATCAAAGCAAGATCCTCTATGACCCACCTCCTAGAGTAATGGAAATAAAAACCAAAGTCAACAAGTGGGACCTGATTAAACTTAAAAACGTTTGCACAGCAAAGGAAAGCAAGGTGAAAAGACAACCCTCAGAATAGGAGAAAATAATAGCAAGTGAAACAACTGACAAAGGATTAATTTCCAAAATATACAAGCAGCTCATATAACTCAATACCAGAAAAACAACCCAATCAAAAAGTGGGAAAAAGACCTAAACAGACATTTCTCTAAAGAAGACATACAGATGGCTAACAAACACATGAAAAGATGCTCAACATCGCTCATTATTAGAGAAATGCAAGTCAAAACTACAATGAGATATCACCTCACACTGCTCAGAATGGCCATCATCAAAACGTCTACAAGCAATAAATGCTGGACAGGGTGTGAAGAAAAGGGAATGCTCTTGCCCTGTTGGTGGGAATGTAAATTGATACAGCCACTATGGAAGATGGTATGGAGATTGCTTTAAAAACTAGGAATAAAACCACCATAAGACCCAGCAATCCCACTGCTAGGCATATAACCTGAGGAAACCAAAACTGAAAGAGACACATGTATCCCATTGTTCACTGCAGCACTATTTACAATAGCTAGAACATGGAAACAACCTAGATGTCCATGGACAGATGAATGGATAAAGAAGTTGTGGTACATATACACAATTGAATATTACTCAGCCATAAAAAGGAACACATTTGAGTCAGTTCTAATGAGATGGATGAACCTAGAACCTATTATACAGAGTGAAGTAAATCAGAAAGAGAAAGATAAATATCATATTCTAATGCACATATACAGAATCTATAAAAATGGTACTGAAGAATTTACTTACAGGGCAGCAATGGAGAAACAGACATAGAGAATAGACTTATGGACTTGGCGGGGGAGAGGGTGAGATATATGGAAAGAGTAAGATGGAAACTTACATCACCATATGTAAAATAGACAGCCAAGGGGAATTTGCTGTGTGGCTCAGGAAACTCACACAGGCGCTCTGTATCAATCTAGAGGGGTGGGGTGGGGAGGGAGACGGGAGGGAGGTTCAAACAGGAGGGGAAGTGTGTATACCTATGGCTGATTCATGCTGAGGTTTGACAGAAAACAGCAAAACTCTGTAAAGCAATTATCCTTCAATAAAAAACAAAAAAGAAAGAAATGGTTTGCTGTTTTTGCATAGAATAAGAGAAGATGACACTTCAGAACAATGATTTTTTAAATTTGTGGTCATCTGGTGGCTCAAATGGTAAAGAATCTGCCTGCAATGCAGGAGACCTGGATTAGATCCCTGGGTTGGGAAGATTCCCCTGGAGGAGGGGATGGCAACCCACTCCAATATTCTTGCCTGGAGAATCCCATGGACAGAGGAGCCTGGCGGGCTACAGTTCATGGCATCACGACTAAGCACACATGAGGCACCCACTTGTCAAGCTTTTTCACCTTTCCAATTTATTCCAAACAGCCTTAGGATGGTTGATGTTGAGTTCTTCGGCAACTTCTCATGTAGTTATAAGAGAATCAGCTTCCATGACCCTCTCAGTTGGTCACTGAACTTCCAATGGCCAGCCACTATTCTCCTCATCTTCAAGGTTCTTGTCTCCTTTGTAAAACTTCTTAAACCACCACTGCACTGTACATTCATTAGCAGTTCCTGGGCCAAATGAGTTGTTGATGTGAGTTGTCTCTGCTGCTTTACAACCCATTTTGAACTCAAATAAGAAAATCGCTCAAATTTGCTTTTTGTCTAACATCATTTCCCTAGTCTAAAATAAATATAAAATAAGCAGCAAGTAATGTCATTAGCAAAAAACATAAAGTGAGAAGTGTGTATCAAAATGATCCATAACATAAGCACATTTAAGAATGTATTCCAATATCAAACAGCAAAGTTCAAGAATGCAAACCCGCAATTACTTTTGCACCAATCTAAGAACACTGTAGTGGGTCAGATATATATATCTGACATATATATATATATGTATATACATATATCAGATTATATATCTTATATTATATATAAGATATTCAATATATCGTAATAATCTATAACAAAAATGAATCTGAAAAAGAAATTATATATATATGTGTGTATGTATGAATAACTGTTTCACTTTGCTGTATGTCTGAAACTAACACAGCATTGTAAATCAACTATACTTCAGTAAAAATTTTAAATATTTTTAAAGAAATTAAAAATTTTTATGTATGCATCGAAACTAAATATGTAAGTACCTTTTCACCCAGGTGTTCTATTAATCAGAATCTATTCCACATATGTATAAAATAAACAAGCAAACAAAAAACTATTGTTATTATTTCTAACACTCCTACAAAATAATGATGGAACCTGACCTCATTTCAGAATAAAAAGTCATCAAACTACTGTCACTGGCTGTGATATTGCACACAGATCAGAAACCCACATCAGAAACCTTCTGCTCTGATCAACAGAAGATGACAGGAAAGGAGCTGGGAATTTAAAATAAAGGAGAAAAATTCAATTATAAAATGTGAAGTTCTTTATATGTTTACAACCCCCAGGTTTCACAAATAAGTTCACTTTACAGATTTAGATTTTACCAGGGTGTCTTTCCAGAGTACTAAATACTCGTTCAATATGCAAAAAGTGTCAAGTTAAATGATTTTTGCATTGATTATCATTTATATCTTAAAACCTAAAGAGTTATTATTTGGGGAAAGTCTTTGGGACAATTCCATCTATCAATATACACTAAATCATTAAGAGAAACGACAATATAAAAGGACTCAGGCTTCCTGGTTTTTATCCAAGTAAGCATCAATCAATGTAAATTCAGACTGTGATTTTTATTCAACTAAGCATTTTATAGTTGAGTTGGTAACACTTAGGGAGAAAAAGATTCTAAATTATATCTTTCCCCTTCCCTCTAAGTATACATTGATTAAGTTAATGCTCTTTAGGTCATCAGGCTTTAGGCGTTATTGTAACATAAAATCTAAGATCATGAGAAATATAAATTATAAAACAAATTTACAACAAAGTTTTCATGAAAGTGAAAATGCAAGTTGTTCAGTCGTGTCCGACTCTTTGTGACGCCATGGACTATACAGTTCATGGAATTCTCCAGGTCAGAATACTGGAGTGGGTAGCCTTTCCTTTCTTCAGGGGATCTTCCCAACCCAGGGATCGAACCCAGGTCTCCCGCATTACAGGCGGATTCTTTACCAGCTAAGCCACAAGGGAAGCCCAAAGTTTTCATAATGACATATGTATAACATGCATGCTAAGTCACTTCAGTCGTGTCTGACTGTGCAACCCTGGCCCACCAGGTTCCTCTGTCCATGGGAGTCTCCAGGCAAGAATACTGGAGTGGGTTGCCGTGCCCTCCTCCAGGGGAATCTTCCCAACCCAGGGATTGAACCCACATCTCTTACATCTCATACATTGGCAGACTGGTTCTTTACCACTGGCGCCACCTGAGAAGCCCCATATATAAAAGAGCCCCATAGAATGGAGCATAAAGTTTTCTTTATGAAAAATCATGAAGTCAGAAATCAAAGCAAAAGCATCTAGGTTTGGGGGACAAGATTAACATTTACTAACAATGCAATTTCAAGGGTGAAGACTTTTTGAATGCATGTTCTAGTCAATGAGAAACAGTATTTTTACTCCTTTTGGAAGATCTTTTTGAAGTACCTTGTAGGTCTATTTTAATAGTCATAATAATAATGTTAGGGAAACACATTGAAACTGCCCACCTTGGCCAGGTACCATATTAACCATTTGCATGAGTTATTTTATCACAGGAAGTCCTAGTAAAGAACACAGAACTGACAAGCTACCACCAACCAGAAGAATTTGGGAAAAGTCAAAAGGAGACACCACATGTCCTACTACTTTCCAGAATCCTTCTTGCTAGCATCCACCTTGGCTGAGCAATGCGTGCCTCACCAGGAAAGACCCTGAGTTAGAATGATTGGCCAAAGACAACCTGGGAACTAATCCCATCACCATAAAACCTGAGATTGTGAGCCATGTGGCAGAGCCGTTCTCCTGGTTTCCCTGACCCGCCTGCTCTCCACCTGGGCATCCCTTCCAATAGTCTCTTGCTTTGTCAGCATGGGTGTCTCCTTGGACAATTCATTTCCAAGTGTTAGACAAGAGTCCATTCTTGGGCTCTGGAAGGTATACCCCTTCCTGCAACTATAATAACAGTCATCATTCATAAGCACCCCCAAATTAAATGTTAGTTACTCTAAAAATCTAAAGGCTCGGCAGAGCTAATGAGCTATGAGTGAGACAAAGAAAAAAAGGGAAAGAATGGAGGCAGTATGGAGGTCCAGTGTGGGTCAGGAGGGTTAGGATGAGGCATCATAGTAAGTGAACTCTGCACGCTGTGGGGACACGGAGGATGGGAGGGCTCGTACGTCTTGCCACATGGCAATTTTTCCTGTATCAAGTACCATACTGGATCTGTTTCTGTGACTTTCAGTTCAGTTCTGTTGCTCAGCTGTGGCCAACTCTCTGAGACCCCATGAACTGCAGCATTCCAGGCTTCCCTGTCCTTCAGTGTCTCCCGGAGTTTGTTCAAACTCATGTCCACTTTAATCCTCGTTTTGCTTTGTTTTCTCCTCACTTTTGTTATTAAGCATACATAATGGCCTGCATCAGGGAACCCTGCCCCCCTCTGCAAGACCCTTAAACTAAAGTGCCTTTGTTTAGTTTACAGAGAGATACTCTGACCCTGAGCACCTGTGAACGACTGTCACATTATTTTTTTTTTTCTTTATTAGTTGGAGGCTAATTACTTTACAATATTGTAGTGGTTTTTGCCACACATTGACATGAATCAGCCATGGATTCACATGTGTTCCCCATCCTGATCCCCCCTCCCACCTCCCTCCCGACTGTCACATTCTTGAGTTACTAGTACATCCCCCTGCCTGAGGCCTGCCATTCTAGGATATATTTGCAAAATATTAAATGGGCTTTTGCTTTGTTTCCTCATTTCCCCCATCTCTGATCCATAAAAGAACCTGGCATCCAGGCCCCGACAGGATGGCTATTTTAAGACGTTAGTCTGCCATCTTCTCAGTCAGATGGCTCTTCATGTAAAATCATATTCCTTGCCTCAACACCTCGTCTCTCGGATTTATTGACCTATCGTGCAGCAACCAGAGCAAGCTTGGACTCAGTAACAATGAGGCCTATCTCCTTGGCCTACAAATGGCCACATACTCACAGTGTCTTCTTGGGGGCTTTTGTCTGTGTGTACACACTCCTGGTGTCTCTTTCTTAAAAGGACAATAGTCCTATTGGATTTTGGCTCTACCTTAACAACATCATTTAACATCAATTACCCCTTAAAGGCCCTGTCTCAAGCCGTGACTTTGGGGGTTATGTCTACCACATATAAATTTTGGGAGAACACAATTCAGTCCATATAATACTGCCATACCCTTTTCCATAATGGTTGCACCATTTTACAATCCCACCCACACTGCACAGGGTTCTAATTTCTACATGTCCTAGCAGACATTTGTTCTTTTCCTTCTTTTTTTTTTTTTTGACTGTAGCCATGGGTGTGAGGTGTGACCATGCCCCTTTATGTGGGGCCTGGGGAAGATGAACTGAGTAGTCACACTTAAATATTGAATTCTTGGTATTTATGGCAAGTAGTATTTCCCTAATATGCCAGGCTTTGCAGGTGGGGAGTGGAGAAACAAAGGAGAAGACTGACATTTCCATGAAAGGGAGGAGTTACTTAAGAAAATCTGAGCTAACTGAACACGGAGTCTGTTTCTAGCTGGGCTGGATTACAGTTTCCTTAGGTCGTTGCATGCATTAAAAGTAATCCTTTCAAAGAAGGCAGAGCTCACACTTGCCTGGTATCATTTACAGCCTCAGCTGCAGCTGCAGCAGGGGTCCTGGCCCTCCTGCTGTCTGGTGGGCACTGAGAAGTCTTCAGAGAATGTTCACACCCGGTGCCTCGACAGAAAGGAAACCTGCTCAGAAAGAGAAGCCCAGGTATCAGAAAACTGGCATGGGGAGAGAGTGCTTAATCCTGTTTACTTTCATTTAAAACCTAGGGCCTTGGATTCAGTCAACCATGACTTCAAAATCGAAGGCAAATTGAACACAGGAGGGTCTCTTTGAAAAGGTCCACGCATTCTGTGAGGTTGTCCTTGGTTTCTAGAAAACACTATCCCATACAAAAGAACACTGCAAATTGAGAGGAATCAGAGCTTTCTTTTAAATATTTGCTTTTTAAGTTTTTAGCTCAGGATATTTTCCAGACTTAGTCCTCTGCATGAGTAAGTCATATAGATATAGTATATGCTTGGTTATAAAAATTCTCATATCTTTGGGACTTTGAAATGGTAAATATTCATGATGTGTGAAAGAGCATGATACATAACTGTATGATCTTAATTACATAAAAATAGAAGCTTCGTTGTGAAAATACACAAATGAGATCTAGAAGGACACATCAAACCATCAACTGCTTGTGCTTATAAATGACTCTGTTCTTTGCTTCTTGTGTTTTTGGGTTTCCTATTATGCACATGTTAACTTTTAAGAAATAAATGTTGTTTTAAAAACCTTAAAAAATTATATTCTCCATTTAGACATATGTCAAATATATCCAGGTCCAATATACAGAAACAAGATCTAAGTTCACTAAAAGAAAGACCATTATGGAGCAGCTTATGGGGAATGAGGGTCAGCAACTCATGTGGGTCAGAAGATCACTCCAAGACAGAAAGAGTTTGCAAAAGAAATTCAGCCTTTGGGAAAAGAAAGATCACATCCAGCCAGCACCACCAGAAGAGAACTTCAAAAAGGACATGGTATTTGAGTTAAACTTAAAGAGAGCTCAAGTTTGAGGCTTGTGGAGAAGGAGAGAGAATATCCTAGGCAGAAGGAAAGCAGACCGTAAATCCAGCATTGAGAATAGGAAACTTTGTGTATAAAAGAGTAACCGTAAATGGCTCAATTTGGATGGCAGAAATAAAGGTGAGAAGTTGGTTGGGATCTGGTCTTAGAGGTTCCCATGTTTTTATATAAAATTTGGAAATGTTACTATGCACTCAGCATTTTATGATTGATACATATACACCTACTTACAGAGCGAAATTTCCCTTTTGAAGTTCCAGTTCAAGACATGATAAACACATCCATATTTTAAGGAAAAATAAACTTTTAAATGTAAATTGTGCTTGTTACCTTAAAATATTGATAGCTGGTGGAAAGTTCCAGCAGTAAATTAAGATATAATATATACATACACAGGAAAGGTGGGGAGGGCATTTCTTCTTGTAGTTATGCAGCTGGCATTGAGAAATGAGGCAAGGTCAGAAGGAATTGCAAACACGTTTGGCCTTGAAGATCTATAAATAGGAAGCCTGCTATTTATACATAACCTACTTACAAATGCTCCTTAGTTTAAGTGCTACTTGGGACAGCCATCAGAACTTAATTCTGAGCTGTCCAGAAGCTCACAACTGCAGCAAGGAAAAGAAATTCCCCCCAGAAACATTATTATACATCACGGTTAATTCCTACAGTCCTGAAGACCCACCACTACACTGTCAGAGGTTCATAGATCACAGGGCTGATCTGAAGAAACATGGGAAACAGAACTCACTAACTTTTTTTTATTACAAAAGGTTCAAAACATACACAAAAGTATCAAAAATAATGACCCCACATACATTTCGCACATAGATTCACTAATGATCAAGACTGGCACATTTGCTTTGCCTATTTCATTTTTTAGAAAAATCCTGCGGCATTGTGAAGTGTTCCAGGCATCATTCTTTGATTCCTACAACTTCAGTTGGCATCTCTCATGCACAGGAATATTTTCTTAAATAATCTTAATGAGATTCACACAATGTTAACAATCATTCTTTTGTTTCATCTAAATGATAGACATTTATATTCAAATTGCCCTTATTGTGTTAAACATGCTATTTCTTAGATAGCTTAAATAAGAATCCAAAGAAGGTCCACTCTTGACATTGGTGGTTACGTCTCTTAAACTCTTAATTTTGAGCTGCCTCCTTCTTTCTCTCTCTTTTTCAACTTTTTATTTTATATTGGAGTGTAGCCAATTAGCAATGTTGTGATAAAGATAGTTTGAGGTGCACAGCAGCGTGACACAACCATACATACACATGTATTCATTCTCCCCCCAAACTCCCCCCACCCAGACTGCCACATAACATTGAATAGAGTGCCCTGTGCTATACAGTAGGTTGGTTATCCATTATAAATATAGCAGTTTGTACATGTCCATCCCAACTCCCTCACTATACCTCCCTGCCATCTGCCCTCCCTAGCCACTATAACCATTAAGTCCATTCTCTAAGTCTGTGCATCTGTTTTGTAAATAAGTTCATTTGTATCAAGTCTTCTTAGATTCTACATTTAAGGGATGTCATAAGATATTTCTCCTTCTCTGTCTGACTTACTTCACTAAGTATGGGAATCTCTAGGTCCACCCATATTGTGCAGCAGCCTCCTTCTCTTCCTCCTTTCTCTGTGCCCTTGACTCGATTAAACAAGGTCAGTTTTCTTATGTAATGTACCACATCCTGCATTTGCCTCTTTGTTTCCATGTGGTATTATTTAATTGTTTCTCTGTATCAAAATGCATTTCTGAATTGGATAGTGTCAGTTTTCTGTTATATTAATACTCTCTTTGAGCAGAAATGAATGAGCTAAAAAAGGATTTATTGGGATGAAGATAAGCTTTTTCTTTCTCCCTCAGAGAAGCAACACTGAATTTTAGTGCCAGCTTCTCAACTTAATTGTTGTGTAAATTCATACTTGTATATGTTTTAACTTCTCCAAGTTAGTTTTATCATCAATAATTTCATGGGGTTGCTGTGAGGGTTAAAGAAAGAGAATCTGCAAAGGACCTAATCCAGTGGCAAGCACATAGAAGAGGAACTGTTGTCAGACAAGTGTAATCTCCTCGGTTCTGTCTCATCACAACAAAGATTTGAAGTGACGGACATTAAAGCCCTCAGTGCATCACAGCTCTTGGACAGAACATGTCACAGCTCTTGGGTCTCGAACAGACCATGCTATAGCTCTTAGACAGACCAGTGTTACAGCTCCGTGTTACAGCTCAGTTTTATTTAGAAAATAGCAGGAAAATACATCCTCAAGGCGTGAGGGAGTGCCGACCCAACGACTGAGAAGAGAAGAGAGAGCCCCGGCTCTTTGGCTTCTCTTTTTATATGTTTTTTCCTCCCCTCTGGGCCTGCCCTATGTAAATTGGGCTAGCATGGAGTGCTGTTTCTGAGGTCCTCACGCCAGTCCTCAGAACTCCCTTTGACCTTCTTTTGTTCTATTTTTGTGGACTTTTTCCTTCCATGTCTTTTAGCCACTGCCATTTTGGACTCTTGTTTCCTATTCTACCTAACACTGTGAAATGGAACTTTCTAGATAGTTATATTAGTATCTAATTAGACGGGGGAGCCTGGTGGGCTGCCATCTATGGGATCATACAGAGTCGGACATGACTGAAGTGACTTAGCAGCAGCAGCTTATTTATGGTCAGAATCTCCTGAAGGATGGGCTGCTTCATGAAGTTATCAAGGCTTGGTTTACTTCCCAGATTTCAAAAGATAAGTATCTTACTAACTATGGAAACAACAGTTGGCTACATTTTTGTTGTTGCTCAGTTGTATCCAACGCTCTGTGATCCCACGGACTATAGCACACCAGGCTTCCCTGTCCTTCACTGTCTCCCAGAGTAGTTTGCTCAGATTCATGTCCATTGAGTCGGTGATGCCATCTAACCATCTCATCCTCTGTTGCCCCCTTCTCCTCCTGACCTCAATCCTTCCCAGCACCAGGGACTTCTCAAATGAGTCAGCTCTTTGCATCATGTGGCCAAAGTATTAGAGCTTCAGCTTCAGCGTCAGTCCTTCCAATGAATATTCAGGATTGATTTCCTTTAGGATTGACTGGTTGGATCTCCTTGCAGTCCAAGGGGCTCTCAAGAGTCTTCTTTAGCACTACAGTTCAAAAGCATCAATTCTTCAGCAGTCAGCCTTTCTTTATGGTCCAATTCTCATATCTGTACATGGCTACTGGAAAAACTATAGCTTTGACTATATTCACCTTTGTCTTGGAGGAGTCTAAATTATACAGATAGTCATTTACCCAACTTAAAACCCAGTTCCATTAAAAAGAGTAGCTATTTACGTTAGTCTTGACAAGATGGTCTAGGTCAAAAGGCCCAACAGCGTTGATCTGCACGTGAAAGAAAGACTTCATGAATTAAATTATGTCTTTTAACCCTTCCCTATTGCTGAAGGCAAAAAGGGTACCCAGGCTAAGAGACCTATAGCCAGTCTTGCCTGGATCAGTACAACGGCCTTGGAGTCTTCAATCTAGGGTTCAGGCTCTTGAGGGGGTTTCTTACAATCTGTAAGTTGGGCTGTTGCTGCTGCTGTATTTCTTCTCTTGGCTTGGGGCATGTTGACAGCAATGCTTCATCACTAAAGGCTACCCATTTCTTTCCCTCCATTTTACTTGGAGAGCACGAGAGAGGGAGCTTTGATTGCATGAGTCATTCTGTTATTCTATTGGCTTGATGATAATAACATTCTTCTTATTACAAACATCACAAAAAGTAATCCGTCTGTCCTCAATGTGCTAGAAATTAGGGTGATGGTTCTCAGAATCATCTGGACACTAGTTACAAATGTGTTATCTATGGGCCCATTTTCAGACTTAGTAAATCAAAACCCCTGGAAGTAGAACCCAAGAATTTGCGTGTTAACATGCACACTACAGCTTGAGAATGTATGAGATATTCTGGGATGAAATCTCCCACAGGTGATGAACTCGGTTATGAAATGGAGAAGCCGATATTTTAATCCAGGACTGCTGTGCCCAGAACTCCTATGCCCATTGACCTCTGCCACATTTCTAATTGCCAAGGACTGGCATGTAAGTCTCACCAAACCATTCCAATCAACCATGTGTACTATTTAGCTTATTAATGAACCCATCCATCTTCAAAGGTCTTCTGAGGGGGCTCAGTAGTGGTAAAGAATCCACCTGGCAAGCAGGAGACATGGGTTCAATCCCTGGGTTGGGAAGATCCCCTGGAGAAGAAAATGGTAACCCACTCTAGTATTCTTGCCTGGGAAAACCCATGGACAGAGGAGCCTGGTGGGCTACAATCTATGGAGTTGCAAGAGTCAGACATAACTTAGTGAGTAGACAATAACAACCATCTTGAATGCTTAAGATGCTGCATCTTTCCAATGCCCACTCCTTTCTGAAGACAGATTTTTCAAGAGTGGGGTTTCAGTCATTCATTCCCTTTATCACTAGTGATTTCTTTGCTTATAATCCAACCCCCTTAAACCCTTCCCACCTACTGGCCTGTTTTCCTCTTTATCCTTCTTTTTTTTTTTTTAAGATTTTTTTTATGTGGACCATTTTCAAAGTCTTTATTGAATTGTTACTATATTGCTTCTGTTTTATGTTTTGGCTTTTTGGCCAAAGTGTGTGTGGATCTTAGCTCCTCAGCTAGGTATCAATCCCACACCCTCTGCATTGGAAGGCAAAGTCTTAATCCCTGGACCACCAGGGAAGTAAATACCTGTCCTCCTTAAGTGAAGGAATTTCCCATATCAAATTCTGGCAAGTTTAACATACAAACTGAAAAGGCAACACACAGCCTTGGTACTGCAAAAAAAATTATAGAATTTCCTTAGATTATTTGTGCTTACTGACAGCAGCTTTTCCATGTGTATGATATGGGAAGTGGTAACTACGATTCTGATCGTAAGTCTGTCCTTGATTTAAGGACAGCAAGATGGAAAAGCTATGGTGCCCCCCCATGCAAAAGTATCTATGCTCATAGAAAGGGGTGAGAAAACAAAGCGAAACAAAGGACAGGAGACCCATGTTCAAACACTGCACACATTCTGAGCACAAAAGTTATGTCATCTTTACAAACAGTAGAGTATGTCAAAGAGAGTGTTATTACAGTTATTAAATCATGTCTGACTCTTTGCAACTCCATGGACTGTAGTCCTCTAGGCTCCCCTGTCCATGAATTTCCCAGGCAAGAATACTGCAGTGGGTAGCCATTTCCTACTCCAGGGGATTTTCCTGACCTAGGGATCAAACCCACAGCTCCTTGAATTGGCAGGTAGATTTTTAACCACTGAACCACCAGGGAAGCCCTAAGCAAAGGCCTAGCTATGACATTTAAAATTTTTCCACGTTCATAGAGTCAAATAGAAAAACAGCACAGAGCAGTAGCTTAGAGCCTGGATTCTGTAGCAAACTACCCAGCTCAAATCCTGGCCCTGTGATCATGTACTAGTTTCTTAACAGTTTGTGAATTATTTTCCTTATCCAAAAAAATGAGGTAGTTATAGTGTCAACTTCATAAATGTAAGTATTAAGTGAATTCATATTCACAAAATTCTTAGAACAGTGCCTGGCACTTAGTAAATTCTTATTCAAACAAATGTTATTTTATTCATTATTTGCCAAACAGCAGGCACTTTTTAAATTTAAGTATAGTGGATTTAATAATGATTTGTTAGTTTCAGGTACACATATATGTATATTTATTTTCAGATTCTTTTTCATTATGGGTTATTATAAGGTATTGAATACAGTTCTCTGTGCTATACAGTAAGTCTCTGTTGTTTATCTATTTTATATAGTAGTCTGTATCTGTTAATCCAAATTCCAAATTTATCATCCTCATTTCATTCCTTTTTGGTAACTGTAAGTTTGTTTTCTATGGCTGTTATTTCTGTTTTCTAAATTATTCGTATCATTCTTTTTAGATTCCATATATAAGAGTCAGACATGACTTAATGACTAAACAACAGCAACAAACAACATTTACTTGCAACATTTAACATTATTTATAATGAAAAAATCTTACTCTATATTGTAATGTCAGTGGTGTAGAAGTGTCTGGGTAGAGTATTTATCATCCATGTAGAAACTTTATACATTTTGGGAATAATGTTCTTATGAAGGAGGAACACTGGTTTCTTTGTCTATAAACTAAGTGCGAATATTCCACATTATTAACCTTACTCAAAAGACATACCACAGGTATCTTCAGTGAGGAATTTTATCTACTGTTTGTCTAGCATACATGAGCTCAATACCTCGTCGCTTTTCACTTGTGAACATGCTGTGATTTATTGCTCCATGTCACCCATCTATTAAGCATGTCACTAGATAAGCTTCCTCTTAGACAGTAAGATTCTGAAGGCCAAGAGCCATGTCTTCTATTAACACACTGCAGTGAAATCTCCCCATGAGTTCACGCTAAAGCACCAAGTCCCTCTAGTCCTGAACTTGTCTTTGCGTCTCACAAGGTTCTTCTGTGTTCAATGTCATATAGTTTAACTATCAATTATAAAGTTGTCTCAAGCTGAACATACATAAAGTCTGGCAGGTATCTCAAACTCTATCTAGCCAACAAACCCAAAGTAATCTTTAAAATTCAACTCTGTGGGAGACTTCCCTGGTGGTCCAGTGGTTAAGAAAGGCTTGCAATACAAGGGTGGGGAGTTCAGTCCCTAGTTGGAGAACCAAGATCCCACAGACAATTAAGGCCACAGATAGCAACTACTGAGCCCACGCTACAACTAGAGTGAACCCAGAAGGAAAGACCCTGCATGAGGCAAGAAAGATCCTGATGCACCAACTAGGACTCTTCTCAGCCAAAAATAAATATTAAAAAAAAAAAAATCTGTACCTCCTCAATATTTTCTCTCTTAATAGCAGAAAATTTTCACCTGTAACTTGTCTCACTCACACTCACTTCAGTCACTCAGTCGTGTCCGACTCTTCCTGACCCCATGGACTGTAGTGCACCAGGCCTCCCTGTCCATCGCCAACTCCCGGAGTTTACTCAAAACTCATGTCCATTGAGTTGGTGATGCCATCCAACCATCTCATCCTCTGTTGTCCCCTTCTCTCACCTTCAATCTTTCCAACATCAGGGTCTTTTCCAATGTGTTAGCTCTTCACATCAGGTGGCCAAAATATTGGAGTTTTAGCTTCAACATCAGTCCTTCCAATGAATATTAGGACTGATTTCCTTTAGCATGGATCCTAAAGGATCCTTTAGGATCTCCTTGCAGTCCAAGGGACTCTCAAGAGTCTTCTCCAACACCACAGTTCAAAAGCATCAATTCTTCTGAGCTCAGCTTTCTTTATAGTTCAACTCTCATCCATACATGACTACTGGAAAAACCATAGCCTAGACTAGACAGACCTTTGTTGACAAAGTAATGTCTCTCCTTTTTAATATGCTGTCTAGGATGGTCATAACTTTTCTTCCAAGGAGCAAGCGTCTTAATTTCATGGCAGCAGTCACCATGTGCAGTGATTTTGGAGCCCCCAAAAATAAAGTCTGCCACTGATTCCAGTTTTCCCATCTATTTGCCATGAAGTGATGGGACCAGATGCCATGATCTTTGTTTTCTGAACGTTGAGCTTTAAGCCAACTTTTTCACTCTCCTCTTTCACTTTCATCAAGAGGCTCATTAGTTCGTCTTCACTTTCTGCCATAAGGGTGGTGCCATCTGCATAAATGAGGTTATTGATATTTCTCCTGGCAATCTTGATTCCAGCTTCATCCAGCCTGGCATTTTGAATGATGTACTCTACATATAAGTTAGATAAGAGGGGTGACAATATACAGCCTTGACGTACTCTTTTTCCGGTTTGGAACCAGTCTGTTGTTCCATGTCCAGTTCTAACTGTTGCTTCCTGACCTGCATACAGGTTTCTCAGGAGGCAGGTCAGGTGGTCTTGTGTTTCCATCTCTTGAGGAATTTTCCACAGTTTACTGTGATCCACACAGTCAAAGGTTTTAGCAAAGTCAATAAAGCAGAAGTAGATGTTTTTCTAGAACCCTCTTGCTTTTTCAGTGATCCAACGGATGTTAGCAATTTGGTCTTTGGTTCCTCTGCCTTTTCTAAAACCTGCTTGAACGTCTGGAAGTTCATGGTTCATGAATTGTTGAAGCCTGGATTGGAGAATTTTGAGCATTGCTTTGCTAGCGTGTGAGATGAGTGCAATTGTGTGGTAGCTTGAGCATTCTTTGGCATTGCCTCTCTTAGGGACTGGAATGAAAACTGACCTTTTCCAGTCCTGTGGCCACTGCTGAGTTTTCCAAGTTTGTTGGAATATTGAGTGCAGCAGCTCTTTCACAGTATCATCTTTCAGGATTTGAGATGGCTCAACTGGAATTCCATCACTTCCACTAGCTTTGTTCGTAGTGATGCCTCCTAAGGCCCACTTGACGTCACATTCCAGGGTGTCTGGCTCTAGGTGAGTGATCACACCATCATGATTATCTGGGTCGTGAAGATCTTTTTTGTACAGTTCTTCCATGTATTCTTGCCACCTCTTCTTAATATCTTCTGCTTCTGTTAGGTACATACCATTTTTGTCCTTCATTGAGCCCATCTTTGCATGAAATGTTCCCTTGGTATCTCCAATTTTTTGTAGAGATCTCTAGTCTTTCCCATTCTATTGTTTTCCTCTATTTCTTTGCACTGATCATTGAGGAAGGCTTTCTTATCTCTCCTTGCTATTTTTTGGAAATATAAACTTCTCTCTAATCAAGTTCTATTTAAAAATTCTGCTCTCACAAATGTCTCATATCTGTCATTTCCTTTTAAACTGCACCAACCCTAACCACATTCTGGTCACAATTATCTTTCATTAGACCACTGCAACAGCCTCCCGAAAAGATTGCACTGAATTGAATTTCTTATTAGTAGAATCCATCCTTTGTATTGATATTTGTACTGCTAGGTTTCCAAACATCAATATAATCACATTTATTAATGTTAGTTGGAAGGTTAGGCATGAGCAACAAAGGGTGGCCTAGCAGAAAAGGAAGAAACCTGACCTCTAAATCCCACCCCAGACATACCCCACTGCTGCCCCAGGATAGCTCACAAATATGTTACAAAATAACCATACTTTTCCAACTCCAGCACAAGCTCTGAACCTACACAGTGGATACAAACTAACCACAGGGGCATCTACAACTCTGCACATGTGCCCTTGGTACACAGCTGTGTTCTCAACACAAGTGACCTTAAGCAGCCAGGAGCCCATTAAGGGTTCATAAATATTCTATACATACATACATACATCTGATTATATCGGCCTGAATTATGGGAAAGACATGGGTAATAGAGTCTGTTGTTATGTAACTTACAACTGTCAATCAAAACTGTCAGTCCATGCCCACCTAAATGAGTATATAAAAGCCCTGTTTTAAAAATTGCCATACCTCATCATTCCAGTGCCAGTGACTCTGTTGGCTTGGCCCACCTCTCCCTTGAGGTGCTCTTTGTCTTCTTCCCTTAATTAACTTGTTTTTGTCATAGGTAAGACCTCAGATTCTTCTGAGGAATCTGAAACCAAGAATGGAAGTCCGTGAGAGAGGGTCTTCTTTGACCTTCCCTACCCAGTAACAACTCAAAATAATTTATACCAAATAAAGTCCAAATTCCTTGCTATGGCATTCAAGGCTACTTGTGGACCTTGGTTTCAACCTAGCTGGCTAGCTTTTTGAGGTTAGAAGTATGTCTCCTTGAAACCAGGCTAGAACTATAAGTCTCCCTCACCCCAGCATTTATGTAGATACATTAGTTTTTCAATTTTATTTATTTTAATTGGAGGATAATTACTTTACAATATTGTGATGTGAATTCATCACCATGAATTGGCCATAGGCATACACATGTCCCTCCCTCCTGAACCCCCCACCACCTCCCTCCCCCACCATCCTGCCAGGTTGTCAAAGAATGCTTACTTTGGGTTCCCTGTGTCATACATCAAACTCACACTGGCTATCTATTTTACATATGGTAATGTATAGGTTTCAGTGCTATTCTCCCAAATCATCCCATCCTCTCCTCCCCCACTGAGGCCAAATGTCTGTCTTTATACCTGTGTCTCCTTTGCTGCCCTTCATGTAGCATCATCAGTAGCAGTTTTCAAGATTCCATATATATGCATTAATATATGATGGCTGTCTTTCTCTTTCTGACAGTCTATATAATAAGCTCTAGGTTTATCCACCTCATCAGAACGGACTCAGATGGTGTTCCTTTTTATAGCTGAGTAATATTCCATTGTGTATATGTACCACAACTTCCTTATCCATTCATCTACCAACAGACATCTAGGTTGCTTCCATTTTCCATTATAAGTAGCATTGCAAGAAACATTGGGGTACATGTGTCTTCTTCAATTCCATGTCCTTAGAGTATATGACCAGTAGTGGGAATGCTGGGCCATGTAGTAGTTTTGGAAATACCAAAACTAGAATTGGAAGTGGTCAAACAGGAGATGGCAAGAGTGAATATAGACATTTTAGGAATCAGTGAACTAAAGTGGACTGGAAAGAGTGAATTTAATTCAGATGACCATTATATCTACTACTGTGGGCAAGAATCCCTTAGAAGAAATGGAGTAGCCATCACAGTCAACAAAAGAGTCCAAAATGTAGTACTTGGGTGCAGTCTCAAAAATGACAATGATCTCTGTACGTACGTTCCTAAGGCAAATCATTCAATATCACAGTAATCCAAGTCTATGTTCCAATCACTAAAACTGAAGAAGCTGAATTTGAATGTTTCTATGAAGACCTACAAGACCTTCTAGAACTAACACCCAAAAAAGATGTCCTTCTCATCATAGGGGACTGGAATGCAAAAGTAGGAAGTCAAGAGATACCTGGAGAAACAGACAAGTTTGGCCTTGGAGTACAAAATGAAGCAGGGAAAAGGCTAGCAGAGTTTTGCCAAGAGAATGCACTGGTCATAGCAAACACTCTCTTCCAACAACACAAGAGACAACTTTACACGTGGACATCACCAGATGGTCAATACCGAAATCAGATTGATTATATTCTTTGCAGCCAAAGGTGGAGACGCTCTATACAGTCAGCAAAAACAAGACTGGGAGCTGACTGTGGCTCAGAGCATGAACTCCTTATTGCCAAATTCAGACTTAAATTGAAGAAAGCAGGGAAAACCGCTAGACCATTCAGGTCTGACCTAAACCAAATCCCTTATGATTATACAGTGGAAGTGACAAATAGATTCAAGGGATTAGATCTGATAGACAGAGTGCCTGAAGAACTATGGAAGGAGGTTCATGACATTGTACAGGAGGCAGTGATCAAGACCATCTCCCAGAAAAAGAAATGTAAAAAGGCAAAATGGTTGTCTGAGGTGGCCTTACAAATAGCTAAGAAAAGAAGAGAAGCTAAAGGTAAAGGAGAAAAGGAAAGATACACCAATCTGAATGCAGAGTTCCAAGGAATAGCAAGGAAAGATAAGAAAGCCTTCCTCCGTTATCTATACAAAGAAATAGAGGGAAACAGCAGAATGGGAAAGACTAGAGATCTCTTCAAGGAAATTAGAGATACCAAGGGAACATTTTATGTAAAGATGGGCACAATAAAGGACAGAAATTGTATGGACCTAACAAAAGCAGAAGATATTAAGAAGAGGTGGCAAGAATATACAGAAAAACTATACAAAAGAGATATTCATGACCCAGATAACCATGATGGTGTGAACACTCACCTAGAGCCAGACATCCTGTGGCCTTAGGAAGCATCATGACAAACAAAGCTAGTGGAGGTGATGGAACTCCAGTTGAGCTATTTCAAATTCTTAATGATGATGCTGTGAAAGTGCTGCACTCAATATGCCAGCAATTGGGAAAACTCAGCAGTGGCCACAGGACTGGAAAAGGTCAGTTTTCATTCCAATCCCTAAGAAAGGCAATGCCAAAGAATGTTCAAATTACCACAAAATTGCACCCATCTCACACGCTAGCAAATTAATGCTCAAAATTCTCTAAGTCAGGCTTCAACAGTACATGAACCACAAACTTCCAGATGTTCAAGCTGGATTAAAAAATGCAGAGGAACCAGAGATCAAATTGCCAACATCCACTGGATAATCAAAAAAGCAAGAGAGTTCCAGAAAAACATCTACTTCTGCTTTATTGACTATGCCAAAACCTTTGACTGTGTGGATCACAACAAACTGTGGAAAATTCTTCAAGAGATAGGAATACCAGACCACCCAACCTGCCCACTGAGAAATCTGTATGCAGGTCAAGAAGCAACAGTTAGAATCGGACATGGGACAATGGACTGGTTACAAATTGGGAAAAGAGTATGTCAAGGCTGTATATTATCACCTGGCTTATTTAACTTATATGCAGAGTATATCATGCGAAATGCTGGACTGGATGAAGCACAAGCAGGAATCAAGATTGCCGGGAGAAATATCAATAACCTCATTTATGCCGATGACACCATCCTTATAGCAGAAAGTGAAGAAGAACTAAAGAGTCCTTTGATGAAAGTGAAAGAGCAGGGTGAAAAAGCTGGCTTAAAACTCAACATTCAGAAAACTGAGACCATAGCATCTGGTCCCATCACATCATGGCAAGTAGATGGGAAAACAATGCATACAGTGACAGACTTTATTTTGGGGGGCTCCAAAATCACTGTAGATGGTGACTGATCTGATGCCAGGAAAGACTGAAGGCAGGAGAAGGGGATGACAGAGGATGAGAAGGTTGGATGGCATCACTGACTCAATGGACATGAGTTTGAGTAAGCTTCGGGAGTTGGTGAGGGACAGGGAAGCCTGGCGTGCTGCAGTCCATGGGCTTGCAAAGAGTCGGACAGGACTGAGTAATGGACCTGAACTGAATGATAGTTTTGGTCCTAGTTTTTTTAAGGAATCTCCATGCTGTTCTCCATAGTCGTTGTATCAGTTTGCATTCCCACCAACAGTGTAAGAGGCTTCCCTTTTCTCCACTCTCTCCAGCATTTATCGTCTATATCTTTTTGATGATAGTCTTTCTGACCAGTTTGAGAATACACCTCATTGTGGTTTTGATTTGCATTTCTCTAATAATGAGTGCTGCCTTAGTTCTGATGTACCGAAATCATTAACATAACTCTCCTACACCTGGATGCCTCAGCTGGCGATGTGCCCACACTCTGCATGTCCCAGCGCCACCACACTAAGACAATGACCTCCATGCCACTTCAGAGCCATATCCTTACCTTTTGGGTAACCAGCAGCACAGAAGGCCAATTGTGGACAATTAGCTGACTTGCTTTAGCCTGGAGACTCGAAAGGAAGCCCTGATTTACTTTTAATATTCCTCCGATAGATTTGACAGGACTCCAAAATTGCATGGAACTTGTAGTGATAAAACGTGACTTGAACCAAAAACCATGCGCGTACTGCTCTCCCCACCCCGCCCCATTCATAGCTTCGGTATTACAAGCATTGTGTTAATACAAGTCTGGAAACCAAAGAGGTACAGTGAAAACCAAAAATTCCCACAGCAGCCGCATCTCGGACCTGTCCGGGCGCCCTCTCAAGTCTCGCGAGAGAACAGGACAGACGCCGGGTTTTCCCTGTTTCTCGCGAGAACGAAGGACTTCAGCTTTCGGCTCCCAGCGTTTCCGGGGTAACAGCAATGGCGTCCGTGGTGTCTGAGCGGCTTTTCTCGTTGGAGCTACTCGTAGACTGGGTATACCTTGAAGCCTGGCTGCCGCAGCCACCCGTGGTTGCGGAGGAGGAGCAAAAGGAGGAGGAGGGAGAGGCAGCATCGTCGCCGCTGCCCTCGCGCAGCCTGTGCCCCGCGGTGGCCTTCCGCCTGCTGGACTTCCCCACGCTGCTGGTTTACCCTCCCGCCGGGCCCGCCGCCCCCTCCCAGGAATCTCGGCCTGGCCTGGTCAGCTTCCGTCGCGGCAAGTCCTGTCTCTTCCGCCTGCAGCCCGCCACCCTGCACCGCCTGCTCCTTCGGACCCCGCTTTACGCCTTGCTGCTGCAGCTGCCCCCCGGGCACCCAACCCCTGCCCCGCAGCTCCTGGGGTCCTGCAGCATCTCTCTGGCCTCGGCGGTCCACAAGATCTTAGGGTCCGCCGCCCCCGGCAGCTCCCAGAGTCATCGGGGAAGTTTCCCGCTGTGTAACCAAGACGGGGAGCGGATTGGGGACACTGCCCTGGGTTACCGTCTGACTGATCTGGGAAGCAGCTTGTTGGGCCATCTGGAGCGGCCAGTCGCTTCCACAGGAGGTGGAGTGGAGGGTATGGAGGTGCAGAAGTCAGTGCAGGTCAGTCCCCAAACCTGGCAGGAAAATCAGCAGCTGCAGCAGCCAGACTCAGAGCCAAGTCCAGGAGAAGCCGATAAGCCTCTGGTGGATGTAAAAATCTCAAGGGCAGGGAAGGATTTGAAGGGAAGAGCTTTCCATAGCAAGGCTGACTCTGATTACACGGATTCTATGGAAAATGGCAAAACCAACTCTGTTATGTGTTCAGAGGGTAGCAGTGAGAGGAGTAGCCCACCAAATCAGGAAGGCACAGAGATGGAACTTGAAACTAACATAATTTGCCCTCCTCCTCTGTATTACACTCATTTGACTCAAGAAAAGGCACCCCCTAAACTGGGTAAAATAACCATTGAGCCTCAAATTAATGCACCTGAGGAATGGGATGATGGTACTTTCCTGAAAGAAAACCTTGTAAATCCCCCAACACATACTAATCCTCCAGAACATACAAATTCTGCAACAGGTGAGAGTGGTCCAGTGCTTGTAAATCCTGCACGCATTCAGGATACAGGAGCAAGTAGGCAAACTACAGATCATCCTCCAACTGAACATAATAGAATTAATACTATAAGGCAGCTGCCTTTGTTAAATGCTTTGTTGGTTGAGTTGTCCTTGTTATACAACCAACCCATGGCAAGCCCTACTCATATACATCCTCACTTAGCCTGGTTATATAGAACTGAGGATAAGAAGTCACCAGAATCTTCAGTGAAATCCACCTGTAAATCTGAATCTAAGAAGGATAAGCTTTCTGTGGGGGAAAATGAGAAGTCAATGAGTCTTCAGTATAAAAAGAACCAAACTGAAAACCTTAAGAAAGGTAAATATTTTGAAAAGAAAGGTGGTGCCCCCCCCAAAAGAGTTTCAAGGGGAAGACTACTTTATGGCTTAACAAACACACTTAAACTACGTTTAAAACAAAAAAATCCTAATATGTTGGTAGAACATGAAAAGAGAGAACAGTATAGAAAAATGCAAACACAAATGTTAGGTGCAAAACTCAGAATTCCATCATCCAAAGTTAAGATACTAAGTTTTGCTGAACTGTATCAGAAGCCACCTGAACTACCTAAAGAAAAGTGTTTAGAATCAGATGCATCTTGTGCTGAAAATAGCAATACCTCAAAGCAAATTAGTGTAGTTGATGATGACCCTAACACAACCAAAGAAACTAAACTGAAACGTGCAACTGAAAAGACAGCTGATTGTGATGAAAATAGAAGCAATAATGGTTTTTTGGGAGAAATTGTGAGTCCTGCAAATTCTGTCATCTCAGAAAGGTTTATTCGTACAAATATTTTGGAAGGAAAAGTGGAAGTGAAAGTCCAAAGTCCAGGTGTTTTCCAGCAGGTTGCAGTAGTTGACAGAATTGTAATAGATAAAGAAATAGATGACAAGCAGGTCAAAATCACTAGTGATGACATTCTAACTGCTGATATCAATGAAAACAATCAAACTACAAGTAGTTGCTCTGACAGTATCTCAGAACTAAAGTATTCAGATGACTTCACCAGCCCTTGCAGTTCTGAAGACACCAGCAGAATTTTACGAGCTCGTGATAGCAGTCCAGGGACAGAAAATCCAAAACACAGTCAACGTACAAGCAAGTCCAGTGAAACAAAGTTGTCCATAAGGAAAAACAGCAGTGAAAAGAGTTCTGTTCTTAGCCCACCTTTTTCAGCTGGATCTCCAGTACTCTCATATAAAAGATTTCCTGTTTCAAAGACTCAAGATAAAAGTTTGGAGGAAGCATCTTCCAGTGATTTCTCTTCATCACACTGGACTGAGGAAAAAGAAAACCAGAGAGACCAAAACAGTATGCATAATTTTAAAGTTCTAAAGCAGGATCGTGACATCTCTGCTAAACCTAAAACAAGAACAGTTTGCAAGTCCTCAGAAAAAAGCCAGTCACCTCGGACATCTCAAGTGAGTTCTTACCTGCCTTCTAATCTGTCGGAACTAGAACTTAATGTCCTGGATAGCAGTACTTTAGATCACTTTGAAGAAGACAGTGATGACCTTGGTTCACTAAACATTTCCAAGCAATGCAAAGATATTTGTGAATTAGTAATAAACAAACTTCCAGGATATACAGTGTAAAAATATGTGCTTTTAAATAATATTTAATTTGTTTTATAATCTGTGTGTACTATTAGTGAAACAATTTTAATAGCTGTACATAATTTTTAGTACATAAATTAATGTGAATAATTCTTTTTCAGAATATAAGTGTTTCGTCATTCCTTTGGGGTTTAGGATTCTGCCACTAAATCTGACAAGACTGATCATGAGATGATCTTATAACGTAGGTAAGATTTAAGTTGTTTAACCTTGTAAAAATAAAAGTATCTTCCTAAACTGCCCCTATTAAAGTATCCTAAAGCTGACTTCATTCACACCATTGAAAACTGAAGACTGGTTAACAAAGATACCTTCAAATTTTAATGGGAATAAATCATTTAATGGATATAGAAGACTTACTGTATGAGACCCAGAAAGGTACAGAAGAATTTAGGGTATAGCTACTGCAGTTATAAGGGCTTACCATTTTATTTAGATGTGAGTTCTTTAGGGAAATCTTCCAGGACCCATATGCATTCCACATCTCTAATAGGCGGAATCCTTTTTATATGCTGTCATAGTGCTCTGTGTACCTTTTCTTAAAACCACAATCTGGGTGGCTGCTTGGTTAATGTTTATCTTGTGCTAAACCTAAGTTCTGTGATTGAAGGGACCATGTCTGTCTGAGCAGCAATATGGTCTTAGTACCTGGCACAGTCTCTGGCATATGGCTGGGGTGCAATAAAAGCATTTGTTGAACAAATAAGTGATGGCCGTACACTTAACATACCTAACGAGAGAGGTTAGAATTAAGCAGTAAAACATGCAGAAACCTAAAAAATATCCTTCTTGGATACTGGCTATTTGACTACAGTATTTTTGTTTTGCTGAAACACCTTTTGGTGTTCTCTGAAGTATTTGGAGAAAGGAGCTGAAAAAGGTGTCTTCCTATACAGTTTATTGTATAGAAATTCAGTTTATTGTCATTTCAGCCTTTTCAAGTTATTTTTAATGTATGATAGTTTGTTCCTATGAAATCTAGTGATCGTTTCTTTATAATTTCTTCCATTGTTTTTATATTTAGATCTTATTCTGTGTGCAGATATTTACATGTATTTTCTTCTGTGTTATATTTAAATTTTACACTTAAGTTTTAATATAGCTAATACTTTTGGATATATGAGGTGAGGTCCTAATTTTCTTAAGTAATTAAATAATTATGTAGGTATTATCTTGTCTGATCATAATAATAGAATTTAGTTAGATGGTGAGATGAAGAGACTATATTTTGAGGAGAAATATGAATAAAGAATAATGATGGGAATGAACACAATGTCACAATGTACTCATGGGACTGAGAAGACCTTATGTGATCTTGATTAGAATGGTAGAGTCACACTAGAGTGGTAGAAGAAAAATTTGTTGAGTAAGAAAATACCAGATTGTAGGAGCTTCAAATGTCAAGCATACCCATAAAGTCCTAAGCAGTAAAATCAGTATTTTAATGTATAAGTGAGCACCAGTAAGTAGTCATGACATTTTGAATATTTTAAATTATTGAAATAAACTTTTAGAGATCCAGAAATTATACCAGTGAAAATTTTGGAGTGTGAAATGTTTTTAATGGCTATGATCTTACTTTTTTGGTAAATAGAAAACATAGTGTTTCATTTCACAAAATCAAGCTAATTTACTGCTAGATGCTGCAGCTGGCTACTCAGATGACATCATTTTGGCCTGCAAATTGTTAGCAAGTTTTCATTATCATGGAGGAAACAGAAAATATAAGCAATATTAGAATAATCAGAGAAATAATTCTTTAAAAACTGAGAGTAAATTGTTGTGCATGATGAGAATGGGTAAGGAAAATGGTGAATTCAGTATATTTAAGGTTCAACAAAGACTAAAGAACTTTAAATTACAAAATTGAGTAGCTAAATAAGCTTCTCTTTGAATTATTCCATGAACACCTATTTCTAGAATTGTGGAGGTGGTGGTTTTTCCAGCTTAATTCTAATGAAATACCTGTTTCATGTATTTAGCACTTCCTGTTTGAATCCTATATTCAAATTGTACTTCATGTTTTAATTCTAAAACCTGTAAACTTAGTACTTTAAGAATGTCATAATAGATACTACTCCTGAAGCCTTAATTATCTCCTTAAATTACTTAAAATCATTGACACATGAAATAGTTGTTTTAGGTTAAAAATGAGACGAGAAGGATCCAGCAAGTCCTGGCTCACAAACTGTCATTCTGTACAAGGATCAGATATTTTAATCTAAATTAAAACATAAATAGCCCGAAGGATGGCTATATCTCTTGGTCCAAGAACAGTTTATGACTAGGCAAATATAAATATTATGTATCTAATAGACAGATACAGATATTATTTATCTTATTTAGATGTTGCTTTGTTATGAAATTTCTTTGCCTTGCCAGCAACACACTGTGATAATTAAAAACTTGTTTTTTAAAATTGATAGTCTTTTCCTGAACTTTCAGGGTCATAAATAGGGAAGAGTGTCACTTAATTGTAAAACTGAGCTGCTGCAATCCAGCTTTTCTGAGCAGCTTAGGTATCTAAACTGCTGTGTTAGGGCTACCTCTCTGTAATATTAAGAGGCAACTGTCAACAATGACAAGTTCTTTGAACTTATTAAAGCAGATTCAAAGAGGACTGTGCAGATGCATATGTCCAATTTTTTTTTTTCTGGAGTCATCTGCATGCTATTCATGACATTTCTAAATACAAAGAACAGTGATACTGAACTCTTAGGCACTTGTGGCTCTGTTGAGAGCCACCTGTTCACATCTTGATTAAATTAATTTTTCTGCCTGTACAAGCAGTGCGTTTATTATGCAGTCACATTTAGGAACCAAATTTTATTTGTTACAACATACAGGTCAAGACTATCAATTAAAAAAAACAAGGTTTTGATTATCACATTGTGTTGTTGGCAAGGCAAAAAAATTCATAACAAAGCAACATCTAAATAATATTTATATTTTATTTGTCTATTAGATACATAATATTTATATTTGCCTAGTCATAAACTGTCCTTGGACCTCGAGATATAGCTGTCCTTTGGGCTATTTATGTTTTAATTTGGATTTAAAATATCTGGATCCTTGTACAGAATGACAGCTTATGAGCCAAGACTTGCTGGATCCTTCTCATTTCTAACCTAAAACAATATGAGGGTAATTTACTTGGTCAAGGACCAAAACATTTTTAGTGTTTTTCTCCAGAGATCTAACTGTCATGCCAGGAAATATTAGACCTCAGAATGAGCTTTATTAGGTTGGAGTGCCAAGCCACAGTACTAGAAATATTTTCTTATTTTCCAAACATTTCTCATATCTCTGTTATACAAGTAATATGTATATCAATTCTAGAAAAAATTAGAAAATTCAGATAAGAAAAAATTTTATGTGCTTTAAAAATTTTAAATTTAAAAGGAAGGTTATGGTCCTTTCCTTTCAAAAATCCCACCAAAATGAGAGAAGAGGTATAAAAATTAGAGTGAGTCCCAGAGAATAAGGAAAATGCTGGTGGTGGACAAGATACTTGGAGGAACTTCCAGAAGAGACAAAGCAGATGGAATTAGGTTGCTGAAAAATTGACTGGAAATCTATTCTTCAACATAGCTCAGGGAGGTGCTGCTGGAGAGATGAGAAGATGGTGTTTTCTAACAAAGCCCAGAGATAAACATCAAATTCAGTGAGCAAATCTTAAGAAGGAGCAGGTCATGGGACACAAAGGGTAGAAAGCAAACGCTGAGTGTGATGGAGAAGCTGGGGCTGGGCTAAAGGTTATCTACTAGAAGAGGTGTTGGGACCAAAGAGAAAAAATATTTTTGCTTTGGATGGCAAAACATGTTAGCAATGTCTTTCTCAATTTTATTGGAAAGACCACTAATCCTAGTGGCAAATTAAAGTGTTAAAGCCCTGGTCTTTGGAGACAGGTGGGTGGTGATTACATCTTTGGTCATGCTATGTATTTTTTTGACATTATTTCTTCATTATAAGATTAGTTTGGGGGTTGAATCAAATAACATTTATCTAGCATATATAACAGCAAATGCGCCTGGACTGTTGGTGTATTTAATAGTACAGAAAATGTACCATGTATCTGTATTCTTGCCCTTCGGGGGATATATTTTCAATAAAACCTCAGTCAGGAAGTCAGCTCTTCCTTCCAAAGGTTAAAACAAATGTTTCATTTGACATTGTAACTGAGTAGGAGAACCCTTGACAACAGGAATCCATGGAAAGTTTTGGGCTTTAATAAGAATGTTTGTGTTTGTCCAGCAGCAGGCCAGTGCAGGAGATCAGACAAGCTCCTGAGTAACAGTACAAGATAGCAGCTGAAGGCCATAAGGTAGAAAGAAGGCATGTGCAAGGGGACAGGTCCACAAACCACTAAATGAGGGAGTTATTACAGGTTCAGAAACCTATACTTGCAAACTTGACTATTCAGGATACTTTGTCTTATTTGTTTATTTTTTGTTTTGTTTTCTTCTTGGTTTTAATATAGTTCTCCTTGAACTATATTGTAGCTGAGCCATAAGAACAAAAGGATCTTGTAGTTGAGCCATAAGAGCAATAGGAAGTGGATTTGGCTATGGCTCATAATTGAGCTGAAACCCTAACAGAGGAGCAGTAAACCCCCAGGGTCTACATAGTGAAAGACAGAAAAAAGATCCAACCCCTCTTCTGTCCAGAGATTTCTCCTTCAGCTATTCTCCCCAAGAAACCTTGGAGGGTTTTGCCTTTTGTTTCATTAAGGGAAGCTGCTCAGATTCAGAGTTTCACACCCAACAGTGGCCTGGAGGACTGTGTTTCCTTAATTGTGATGTTGATGTTAATGCTGAGGAGAGAATTGGGGCAGGATTTGGATTCAGAGTGACATAAATAATGGATTGCTTTATATGTGGAAGAGCCTGTTGTCAGCAGTGTTAGTCTGAAAATGATTGCTTGCATATCCAGAATTCTTAAGGGTATTTCCACATACTTTGGACAGTATTTGTTAACCTGAAGGAGGAGATCTTTCTGATCTGGAAATGTTCAAGGCATGAACGCTGGCGTTGTGTCAGCAAAGTTCTCCATATCTCCCTCTGTAGTGGCCAGAAGCCAGGTGTTTAGGGAGGCACATTTTTTCTTTTCAGATGGCACGGCCTTACATTCCAGTGCACCTTATCTGAATCTATGATTTCTTGCTACTCTCTTGCTACTTCACTGATCACAGCATGAGCGCATACCGTCAGCATCTAAGAATCTATGTGAGAGGTGAGATTTCACTAAAAGAATGGCCTTTTCACTGGAAAATAGGATTGCTGGAGAAACAGAGTATTTTGGTCTCCGTTAATGTCATTAATTTAATCCTAATGCTTCCTGACACTGATTAGCACCTTATAGCTGGTGAAGGACTTCCACTGTCTCACTTCATCTTCACGAGCACCCCATAAGTTGTTAGTATAGATGAGAAAACGGAAGCTGTTTTTCTCATTCATTGCCTTTCTCACTTTCTAGAAAAACCAAAAGACTGTTGGTCTAAATCTCAGGAAGTTAATGTTTCTTCAATACTTCTATCATTTCCAGAATCAGAGTGGATAGCAGTTATCTATAAAGTTCCAGTTTGAAACATTATAAGGGATGGGATGGGGAGGTAGGTGGGAGGGGGGTTCAGAATGGGGAACACATGTAAATCCATGGCTGATTCATATCAATGTATGGCAAAAGCCACTACAATACTGTAAAGTAATTAGCCTCCAACTAATATAAATAAATGAAAAAATAAATAAAAGTAGGAAAAAATGTTTTTTAATTAAAAAAAAGAAACATTATAAAGTTGTGTTGTATTTTAGGCCTCCCTATTATTTTTATGTATTTTAATTTTATCTTCTAACTTAGCTGTTTTTACTAAACTAGAAGTATGCTCTCCTGCATCAACAAAGAAGTACCCACCTCTATGCTGAGAATATGATTATACTGAATCCTGGTGTGGTATTAAAAAGTAGCTGAATGACTTCCCTGGTGGTCCAGTGGTTTGGACACTATGCTTTCACTGCAGTGGTCATGGGTTTGATCCCTGGTCAGGGAGCTGAGATCCCACATGCCACAGCCTCCCCAAAATAATAATAAAAAGCAGCTGAAATTTTAGACAAGTCAGAAAAGAAAGCTTGAATACACAGGAATGTGGAGCCGGAAGATACTTTGGAAATCACTTAGTTCAGTTCCTTCACTTAATAAATAAGGGCTGTGGCCCTGAATAATGAAGTTTGTTAGCTTCTTGCCCCCTCTTTCCATTTGAAGATGCCACCTCGTGTGTTAAACCGGGATCACTGCAAACCCAGTCTGTGTGTCTGGCAAGCTTTCTATAACATTCATAGTAAAAACACTAACCAAAAATGAACGACTTAGAGATGTGGGAATCATACTCTGTGCCACAGGGAAGGCATTTGTGTTTGGGATCAGACAGACCTGTTGGAGTCCTGGCTTCACCTCTTAGCTGTTAACCTTGGCAAGTCTCTCTGGAGCTCAGTTTTCACAGCTATGAAATGGAGAAATGAATCATCATAGTGAACGTCCATTGTGAGTTTCTTAACAATATTCACTGCCTTTCTACTACTACTGTGTAGGTCAAGCCCAGGTAGGGGATGTGTACCAGAAGAGGTGATTCTGATGGTGAGATACAACAGTCTCAGTCTTCCTAACGCATGGGTACCACCTACTTTTGCCAAAAACTGGACGACTGACACCTGCGTCCTTCTAACTAAAGAGATCGTGAACCCGCTGGCCTCCTGAATTGAACTGCTCATCTCCACGTCAGTTCGGTGCTGTACTTCTCCCTCCTTAATGGACTTTGCCATTGAAACCCCACCTTCCATTCCAGGCCCTGTTGCCTGGTCCTCAACTAGAAGTGAGGAACCCAATTAAGTTACAGAAAAGGAGATAGATTCTTGACAGCTATAGAGTAGCAACAGGTATGGCTCTTCAGAAGCAGAATACATCAGAGGAGCTGTCCCATGCACTTCTACACCCTGAAATATGTACATGAATTGCCATGGGTTAGACTGCTGGTGGGTGACCTAAGGAATGCTCCAGCCATACTCCATATCCCCCTGAAGAGGAGGGGCTCAGAAAAATGTTCATAGGGCTGGTTTCATGGGAATGCAGCCTGTGCGATTGTGTAAACCCTGTACTCAGAAGAGCCTCACACTGGGTTTAATGCTCTGCTGTTGTCATGTTGAAATTCTCCATTACTTTCCCTTTGAGCTTGGGTTTTTGAGTGACGTCTAATGGGATAAGAGGACATCCACATTAGTGGGGGAGATGTGTGCCATGTGTGTGTCCAGTCTGGTTTCTTCCCGTCCTGTTCACATGCAGCTTTCCTAGACAACTAGCTTCTACTCAGGGCCCCATTAAGGAAAGCACAGCTCATGGTTTAAAGTTATCACTGTCTTGAAATTCTTAACAATTTTATCTTTGAGTTTGTGTTGTGCAAACATACAAGTGGGCCCTAGGAAGCTGTGAATAAAGCTAGTGGAGGTGATGGAATTCCAGTTGAGCTATGTCAAATCCTAAAATATGATGCTGTGAAAGTGCTGCACTCAATATGCCAGCAAATTTGGAAAACTCAGTAGTGGCCACAGGACTGGAAAAGGGTCAGTTTTCATTCCAATCCCAAAGAAGAGCAGTGCCAAAGAATGTTCAAACTACTGCACAACTGCACCCATTTCACATGCTAACAAGGTCATGCTCAAAATCCTCCAAGCAACAACAGTACATGAACTGAGAACTCCCAGATGTTCAAGCTGGATTTAGAAAAGACAGAGGAACCAGAGATCAAATTGTCAACATCTGTAGGATCATAGGAAAAAAGCAAAGGAATTCCAGAAAAACATCTGCTTCGTTGACTATGCTAAAGCCTTGACTGTGTGGAACACAAACTGTGGAAAATTCTTAAAGAGATGGAAATACCAGACTACCTTACCTGCTTCCTGAGAAAACTGTATGCAGGTCATGAAGCAACGGTTGGAACTGGACATGGAACAACAGACTGGTTCCAAATCAGGAAAGGAGAACATCAAGGCTGTATATTGTCCCCCTGCTTATTTAACTTATATGCATAGTACATCGTGAGAAATGCCAGTTTGGATGAAACACAAGCTGGAATCAAAATTACCAAGAGAAATATCAATAACCTCAAATATGCAAATGACACCACCCTTATGGCAGAAATTGAAGAGGAACTAAAGAGCCTCCTGATGAGGGTGAAAGAGGAGAGTGAAAAAAATTGGCTTAAAACTCACCATTCAAAAAACTTCAGTACCATTTTTCTAGATTCCATATATATGTGTGTGTTAGAATACAGTATTTTTCTTTCTCTTTCTAACTCACTTCACTCTGTATAGTAAGTTCTAGGCTCATCCACCTCATCAAAAAACTAACATCATGGCATCTGGTCCCATCATTTCATGGCAAATAGATGGGGAAACAATGGAAACAGTGACCGGCTTTATTTTCTTGGGCTCCAAAATCACTGTGGACAGTGACTGCAGCCATGAAATTAAAAGATGCTTGATCCTTGGAGGAAAAGCTATAACAAACCTAGAGAGCATATTAAAAAGCAGAGACATTAATTTTGACAACAAACGTCTGTATAGTCAAAGCTATGGTTTTTCCAGTAATCATGTATGGATGTGAGAGTTGGACAATAAAGGATGAGAGCTGAAGAATTGATGCTTTTGAACTGTGATGTTGGAGAAGATTCTTGAGTGTCCCCTTGGATTCCAAGGAGATCAAACCAGTTAATCCTAAAGGAAATCAGTCCTGAATATTCATTGGAAGGACTGATGCTGCAGATGAAGCTCCAATACTATGGCCACTTGATGTGAAGGGCTGACTCATTGAAAAAGACCCTGATGCAGGAGAAGGAGACAACAGAGGATGAGGTGATTGGCTGGCATCACGAACTCAATGGACATGAGTTTGAGCAAACTCTGGGAGGTAGTGAAGGACAGGAAAGCCTGGCATGCTGCAGTCCATGGGGTTGCAAAGAGTCAGACAAGGGTGAGCGACTAAATGAAAACAACAACAAACATACCAATTCAAGTCTGATGGGACAGTGGTGTGTGCCTGAGTAAACAGGTACAATGTGCATATTTATCTCTTTGCTGCCCTATTTGCATACAGTGTTCATGATATCCAAGGGCACAGAATTCCAGGGACTCACAGTCTGTGGGAGCTCAGTGCAACTCAGCCTAGCACAGGTGAGTGCATTCCGTCTACACCTGGGCATTCTGAGAGGCCGGGCTCTCTTTGGGTGCCAGAACTGGTTTCACATACAGAAAGAAGGCAGTGCTATTCCAAAAAGTATGAATGACCGAGGAACTCCATCATATTTTTTGACTGGCTTGTGTTACTTCCCTATGTTAGTCAACCACTGACATTCAAAATGATGATACAGGAGAAAAGAGAGCAGCCTAGGGTTCCTTGTCCTTCCAGCTCCTCAGTCATCAGGAAGCCTATGGTGGAGGATGTCAGTGGGATGTGCAGGCATCAAGAAGTGGAACAGAAGAGTTAGTTTAGTTGGGACCACATTTCCACTATCTGCATGCCAAATAAATATTACATATTACATAAATATTACAAGATACCAGCTGTAATTTTGATTTCCACCTACAAGTAAATATTCTATTCATACTTAAAACTGACCTTTCAGAATGTAAAGATGAACAGTCAAAATTAGGTTAAAGATTTTAATTTTCCTTTACATTGAAATACATTGAACAGTGAGACAGCATTCTAAAATGATCCCTCAATGACTTATGCCCTTGTACAATCCTCACGTAGCAAGTCGGCAGGACCTGAAGTTTGCTTCTAACTAGCAGACTATGGCAGAGGTGAAGGAGTTTGGCAGAGGTAATTAAAGCCCCTAATCAGTTAACTTGAAATAATCAATGAATCAAAGTGAGATTATCCTAGGTGGGCCATACCTAATCAGGCAAGCCCTATAAAAGTGTATAGAAGTGAGACTTTTCTTCTGCTGACCTTGAAGAAATGAGCACTGTGAGTCCTGCAGCTGGAAAAAGAGTTCTGCCAACAACAGCCTGAGCTTGAAAGTGGACTCCAAGCCTCAGATGAGACCCCAGCCCTGGCCGACACCAAGACTGAAGCCTGTGAGACCCTGGGCAGAGCACCCAGCTACACATTACTGGACTCTTTATCCACAAAGACTGTGGGACACTACATGGGTGTTGTTAGAAGTGGCTAAGTTTGGGGGTAATTTGTTATGCAGCCATAGAAAGTTAATACAAACAGCCAATAAAAGCACCATGACAAGTTGAGAAAAAGACCTTGGAAGAAAGGGAAAAGTTTTATATTTTAGGCACTCCCTATTTTTGAACAGGCCCTGCATTTTTACTTTTCACTGAGCCCTGCAGATTCTGTAGCTGGCCCTGGCTGTTACTCCAAGCTTAGTGAGGCACATCCAAGGACTGACAGGCTTTCTGCTTGACTCTCCAGCGCACCCGGGCTTTGGCACAGCTTTTCTGGCCTTGCTGTGTATCATACTTGTGAATACGGGGCGGGGGGGAGGCGGTGGCTACGCGTTTCCTCTGTAGAATTGGAACACCATCTTTAAATTTTTAATTTTATAGTCTGAACTCAAACGCCTACATTTCACACTAATGACAAATTTGGCTTCTGAAACTTTTATATAAAATTACTCATAGTAATTCTTTGGGGGTAGAACTAATGTAATTCTGCATACAATATTTTTAATGCATAACAAAATGATTGAACAATCCATAACCATTTAGGAACTGTGTCCTATTTATTCTTGACAGTTAATTTCTAAAGTTTTTTTTTTTTTTAAGGACTGACTTTCTCCATAAGGCTTCTTTAGCACTAGTTGCAGGCTTCTGCAATAGTGCTATTTCCTCAAAATGGTTAGTTTTGTAGATGTTCTGGGTATATGTGTGTGTAACCACTTTGACCCACTTCCCTGTTTTGGAGAACAAATATAATAATTCTCCTATTCTAGTCCGGTAGGTAGTGCCAGCTCCACGTACTTGTGTTAACAGGAAATTCAACATCAAAATTTAATGAACTGCCATCCCAAAGGACCAAGGTCCTGAGACGCTTACTTCTTCTTACTTAAGTAAGATCTCTCCTGCTTACAAATGCCAGACCCACCTGCTAAGTAACTGGGCTTGGTTTTCAGCTGTCATGGTTTCTGTTGCTGTGAAAAAGTTTGGTGTCTGAAGACCAGTCCTCTTCCTGGTCTTGACTCCAGCACAGTTTGTGAGGGTGCAAGTTACTTTGGTTTTTGTTCATGAGTTCAAATGCACAGAGTGGCTGAATCTGGAGTTGTCTTAAAGCCTTTCCCCCTGATGATCGCTCTGTACAGAGCAAGGACCACTAGGACAGATGCTTACTTCTCTTGTCTGCTTTGGGGTCTTTTCCTCCCAGAGAGTTTTGACTGAAACTAGCCTAAGACATCAGAGTTCCTAATTAGTTCAAACATCTAAAGGGAAGGAGTCATGCATGGACTGGATTCTGCTCTTCTCTGAAGCCTACTGAATCCCACACGAATCTATTCTCAGTTTTCATCAAATCACAAAAATGATTTGATTCCTAAAGCCAGTGATTGTGTGTGTGTGTGTGTGTGTTAGTCCCTCAGTCATCTCTGACTCTTTGTGACCCCATGGACTGTAGCCCACCATGCTCCTCTGCCCATGGGATTCTCCAGGCAAGAATACTGGAGTGGGTTGCCATTTCCTTTTCCACGAGATCTTCCCAGACCAGGGATTGCACTAGTGTCTTCTGCATTGGTTGGCAGATTCTTTACCATCTGACCCACCAGGGAAGCCCCAGAGAGACCTTTGCGGTGTTGTGAGCAGAGTCCAAGAACATTTCTGGAGAGTGTTCTGTGTCCTGTTTTGGAAAAGTGGTTGGCAGTGCTGGCTTAAAATAATAAAGAAAACTCACTTTCCCTGTGCCAGGCACCTCCTACATGTGTATGTGTTGAGAATGTTTTATTCAGTTTTGTTTTCGTCTCTCATCCTTAGCAAGGAGCCTACTGCAGCCCCTTTCATAAAGTATACATTTAATGGATGCTGGTGGAGTTGAATTGAAACAATAATTAGAACTAGCATCTATTCATGGGGCTTCCCAGGTGGCATTAGTGGTAAAGAACCTGTCTGCCAATGCAGGAAAGGAAATGCGGATTCAGTCTCTAGGTGGGGAAGATCCTCTGGAGGAGATGGCAACCCACTCCAGTATTCTTGCCTGGAGAATCCCATGGACAGAAGAGCCTGATGGGTTATAGTCCATGGGGTCACAAAGAGTCGGACGTGGCTAAAGCGACTTAGCACATAGCACAGTATCTATTCATAGTTTACAAATTAGGGTCTGCTATACTCTGTCTGCCTCACCGCTTAGCTAAGAGTTCTGCCACACAGAAATCTGGGTGCTGGGGCCCAGGGAATAGTGACCCATGAAACTAACTTCATCCCCTTTAATCCTAAAGAATAAATCAAGGTCGAAACTCTTCCGTTGATTCCGCCATCCAATTCATTTGACTGATAATCCTTAGGTCCACTTGGGTTAAGAATGAGATGACCACAGACCAGGGAGATGCCCTGCACATCCTTGATGTCGCTCTTGTTCTTCAAATTTACTCTCAGATGGGTTATGCAAGCTGACGCCCCAGAATTCCTGGCGCACTTGTGTAGCGGATGTTTTCCTGGCTGACAACTATTCCAACATATGGCACCTCCTGAGAAACACCAGAAGACCGAAATAGTCTGATCTCCAGGCTTCGACTGCAGTTCTTGAAATAGCTTGGTTATAAAACTCACAACAAATAACACTTCCTTTGACACTCAGGGTGTGAGGAAGAGCTAGACTGTGGTGTGTATTTAGACCACTTTGTACCTGAATTTAAATTTTTAACGTTCTCTTTAGAGGCATGCAGTTTCACCGTGTGCATGTTAAAGAATAGCAATGCAAATGAATGTGTTTGGTCTCCAGTCTGTGGACTCATTCACTTGTTTTTATTGTGTAGCATTTTAAAGATTGAGAATAATTATGACGAGTCCTGTGTAAACATCACCCAGGTTTACCCCCATGCTGGCGTTATGCCATGCTCTCTCTCTCTCTCTGTCTCTCATAAACGAACATCAGCTACCTCTGAAAGCCCCTTGTGGGCCCTCTCCCATTTCTTTGCCCTCCCTTCTGAAGAGTAACCATTACTCTAGGTTACTGTAGACTCTTCCCATTCCCATGGGGGAGGGCATGTAGGTTGTTTCCAGATTTTTTTTTTTGTTGTTACCAATAATGCTGTAATTAACATTCTTATCCCTATGTGCCCATCTGCTCAAATTTCCTTAGGATTTTGTACCTGGAATTGGAATTGCCAGGTGCTATGGTATATGCATCTTCAGCACTGCCAAATCACTCTCCAAAGTAGTTGAACAAATCTACTGTGCTGTCAGCAGCATATGAGAGCGCCCTTTCTTCATATTCTATCACAAAATTCAGTGAAGACTCGACGTTTTAGTTTAGCTGCTCTGTCTAACTAGTGTAGCTTTACAGTAAGTACTGATCTCTAGAAAGGCAAGCCCACGCCCTTCTGTTTTTGAGTTGTCTAAGCCAGCAGTTCTCAGACTTTTTGAGCCCTTTACACTCTTAGAAATTGAGTACTCCAAAGAGCTTTTGTTTATGTGAATTATTTCCATCAATATTTACTAGCAATCAAAAATGCAAGGTTTTTTTTTTTTTGAGGTGGACCATTTCAAGGCGAGGATGGGATGCTTTGAGAGAATAGCATTGAAACATGTATACTATCATGTGTGAAACAAATTTCCAGCCCAGGTTGGATGCATGAGACAGGGTGCTCAGGGCTGGTGCACTGGGGTGACCCTGAGGGATGGGATGGGGAGGGAGGTGGGAGGGGGGTTCAGGATGGGGAACACATGTACACCTGTGGCTGATTCATGTCAATGTATGGCAAAACCACTACAATATTGTAAAGTAATTAGCCTCCAATTAAAATAAGATAAAATAAACTGTATTAAGAGAAAAAAAATAAAGTCCTTATTGAGTTTGTTACAGTATTGCTTCTGTTTTACATTTTGATTTTTTGGTCACGAGGCATGTGAGATCTTAGCTCCCCAATCAGGGATTGAATCTGCAACCCCTACATCAGAAGGTGAGGTCTCAACCACTAGACCACCAGAGAAGTCCCAAAAGTGTGAAGTTTTTTAAATGTGTAGTTACGAATCCATTTAAAAGTGTCACTGGTAAACCTATTACATGTGAGCATGAATAACACTTTTCAATAAAAAAGTAACTAATATTCCAAAACAAGAAGATTCGAATGGCACTGTTTTATATTTTTGCAATTTTTTTTAATGTCTGGTTTAATTCCCATAGCTGCTCCTGCATTCAGTCTATTATGATATTAACTATCATGTAGCCTCTGGACAATTCCAGAGTGAGGGAATGAGAATGAACATGGCAAATAATGTCTCAGTATTATTACGAAAATAGTTTTGATCTCTTAGACCACCCCCACCCCCGACACCTACAAGAGTCTCAAGGATCCCCTGGAGTCCTTGGGTCCATCCTTCAAAAATGCTGTTCTAAGCTATTCTTGGTTCTTTTACTTCTGTGAGTTTTAGGATCAGCTTATGAAGTTCCACAAAGTAGGCAGGTGTGTGGAATTTATAGATTAATTTGCTAGAACTGGCGTATTTATGGTAGTGTGTGTGTGTGTGTGTGTGTGTGTGTGTGTATTCTCAGTCATGTCCAGCTCTGGACTGTAGCCGCCAATCTCCTCTGTCCATCAAATTTTCCAGGCAAGAATAATGGAGTGGGCAGCCATTCCCTTCTCCAGGGGATCTTCTTGACCCAGGGACTGAAGCCGTCTCTGGTATCTCCTGCGTTGGCAGGCAGATTCTCTACCACTGTGCCACCTGGGAAGCCATTTATGATATTGGGTATTCGTAAATACACTACATTATCCTATAACTTTAAGCCCTATTGAGTGTCCTTCAATCATATTTTAACATTTTCTTTGTCAGTTCTTATATTTATACACTGTGCTTTAATTAGTCAATTTATGTGTTTGCTGCCATTGTGAATGGACTATTTTAAATGTGTTTTTGAAATTGGCTGGTTGCTGGCATATAATCAGAATCATGTTGATTTCTGTACATTGATGTTGGTTCCAGCAACCTTCCTAAACTCTTCTTTTTTCTTATGATCTGTCCATAGATTTTCTTGACATTTCTATGTAGGCGATCTCATAGTCTAGGAATAACAGTTTTGAAACTCTTATGCCTCTATTTTTTTAGGTGGAGAAGAATAAGGGCTACATTATGTTGGCAAGGACCTCTTCTTGTCCAATGTTGTCAGGAGCTGAGCTGAACAGCCAGGTGACAAGATTGTCAACTAAAACAAGATAAAATTACAGTCAGGCCTTACTGTCAATATAAGCAAGAGTCTGGGGGCTGGTCCCACCAGTGGTTGATTTTCCCTACAGAATGGTATTGAGTGAGTCAGATGTACCAGCCAAGAGGAAGGATCCTTTCATTGCAGTGGATACTCCCCCTTCCCCCCAAAAGCTTCCTGCCATTTATGGACCCAGGACAGCCAGGGGCGGGGAGATGGGGAAGGGGCTGGAACAGCACTGAATACTGTGTCAGAGTGGAGGGAAGTGTCTCCAAGCCGCTCCCACACCCAGGTGGTCTTGGCAGAGGCACCCGAGAAACACCTTGCCCAGTGCCCCGCAATAAGATGGCCTTTGATGGGCGTCCCAGAGCTGTGCAGGGGCGGGTGGGGGCTAAGTGCTTAACGGCGACTTTCTCCCTCCAGATCGTGCACCGCGTCTGCTGTGGGGAGGGCGGCTCTGCCCCAGGAGTCCTGCCGCGTAAGGCCTTGGTCGTCGCCAGGTGGGGGAGACAGGTGAGGGCTGAAAGACCTCACGTAGGATTTTGGCCAAGAGCTGGATTCCTCAAGGTTAAGTGAAGCTGTGATTGTGAGCACCCTTCTCTTATTCCTGACTTTAGAAGGAATGTTTCAAATAGTTCACCATAATACATGGCATTCATTTTAGGTTCGTGATAGATGCGCTTTGGCGTGGTTTAGCCGCTAGGTCGTGTCTGACTCTTGCGATCCCGTGGACTGTACCCTGTCAGGCTCCTCTGACCATGGAATTCTCCAGGCAAGAATACTGGAGTGAGTTGCCATTTCCTTCTCCAGGGGATTTTCCTGACCCAGGAATCGAACCCAGGTCTCCTGCGCTGCAGGCAGATGCTTTACCAACTGAGCCCCAGGGAAGCCCAGATACGCCTTCAGATGGAAGTTTCCTTTAGCTGTTTGGTTGCGATCATTGCATTTTATTTCTTAATCATAAATGTCTTGAGTTTTATCAAGCACTTATCTATATCTATTGGATGAATTATATGCTTTTTCTTCTCTTATCTTGATTTTACCAGTCTTGATTCACCCTTGTATTCTTGGTTCTGATACATTCTATTCTATACAATGTTTGCCAATATTTTGTCAGTAATTGCCCATTCTCATACTATTTTAGTCTACTTTCCACATCAGGGTTATAAGAGCCTTGAAAAAATAAATCACGGAACTTTCTATTTCTGTTCTATGGACTGGCTGGGATGAGATAGGAGTGATCTGACATTTAAGGTTCGGTAACAATTTGCTTGTAAAACTATTTAAGCCTGGAGTTTCTTTGTGGTAGACTGTTTTGCTTAGACTATTCGGGGGTCCTGGTGTTATGTGATTAGAAAAGCCCAGTGGATTTGTTGCTTAAACAATTTAGTATACCTTTTATACTGCAAAAAAAAGTATAAACATGTTTAATTAAAGCTTTTGTGCAATTTTGAAACGTAAAAAGGGATTCAGGATTGACAGACTCACCTGATTAACCTCCCCACTGCACAGAGGGTATCTGCCCACTTTCTTCCTTCCACTCTGCTTTCCCGTCTTAAATTCCTCCACATCACATTCTTTGGGGTATTCTCCTTTTCTGGACTCAGAAACAATCTTCTTTAGTTTATTAAATTTAAAAAAATAATTTTTATACATTCTATTTGCAATTATTACAAAATATCGACTATATTCCTTACACTGTACAGTACATGCTGTAGCCTATCTCACACTCAATAGTTGGTGCCTCTGACTCTGCACCCCCATCTTGTCCCTCCCCATGCCCCTCTCCCCTCTGGTAACCACTAGTTTAAACCAATCTTCTTTTTAGGCTCCTTTCACACTGCATCTAAAGCTCAAAATTCCCAGCTCTCACCCCTGCCTGTCTTTTCAGTCCGTCCCAGATTTTCCAGATAACTCATCTCTCCATTGCTTCCAGTACCACCTAGATGCTGATGACATCGGGATTTTAATCTCCAGTTCCAGTCCCAGAAGAGTATCCCCAACTTAACAGGTACAGAATGTAACCTGATTTCTACCTGCAACACAGTTCGGGTATTTCTATGTTGCTCTTTCTAGGCCTGCACCTTAGCATCCGCCCACCAGCTCTCTCCTCCGGCACTACTGCCTTTGCAGACAAACTGACTTTGGCTTCAGTTTGGGGTCCTTCAGTAGCTGCACAGAGGAGATGGGCCGGTGGGAGGAGAGGGTCGTTGGGATCCCGGGTCACTCCTCGGCAGTCGTGGCTCCCACTCTGCCCTCTTTGAGTCCCAGGATCTTTTCAGCTGCGGATGCTGGCGGCTCCTTCCTTGTGGCACCGAGGCCCTTACCATCGCTGTGGTCCCTTTGAACTTGGCCAGTCTTCCTAAGTACTCCCTTCATTCAGCTTTCCTCAGTCACCCTGTTTGAGCGTAGAGATGCTGACTGAGGGCACTGCCCAGCATTAGTCAGCACCGCCTCTCTGGCTGCTTCAGACAGAGAACCTCCATCTCCTCCTCCCATCTGCCCCCACTGCCCTCCCCACCCCCTCCCGCCCTGTGGATGCTGCTTCCTGCACACCCTGAAATGAGCCACGTCTCCTCTCCCCGCAACTGAGGAGCAGCCTCTTTCCCAGTCTCCCCACAAAAGTATAAACTTTTGCTTCTTTCAATCTATTCAGTGCGAAAACACGAGTTACGTATTTCTTCACTGCTTAAACCTCACTAATGGTGTTGTCTTAGATTTTGAGTTAAATCCAAGTTCCTCCTCACAGGTCCACAAGGTCTTGCATGACTGGACCTCTGCATGCCTCACTGAAGCCATCACACATGGCCCCTGGCTGCCACACTATGCTCCTAGCACACTGTCCTCCCAGTTGTTCCTTGAATTCGGCAAGCTCATCCACACCGCAGGACCCTTGCTCCTTCTTTTCTTTGTAGACGAAACTCAGGATCCCCTCCGTAGAAAACAATGACTGTGCCCTACATATGTGCCTTTAAAAAAATTTTATTGGAGTATAGTTATCAATGTTGCATTAGTTTTGGGTATGCACCAAAATGTATCAGTTATGCATATCCATGCACCCACCCTTTCTTAGATTCTATTCACATACAGGTCATTATAGAGTACTGAGTTCCCTGTGCTGCACAGTAGGTGCTGCTTAGTTACCTATTTTATATGTAGTAGTGTGTATATGCAAAGAAATCAATGCATATAAATCATTGATCACTGCAAAGAAATAGAGGAAAGCAATAGAATGGGAAAGACTAGAAATCTCTTCAAGAAAATTAGAGATACCAAGGGAACATTTCATGCAAAGGTGGGCATAATAAAGGACAGAAATGGTATAGACCTAACAGAAGCAGAGGATATTAAGAAGAGATGGATAGAATACACAGAAGAACTATACAAAAAATATCGCAATGACCCAGATATTCATGATGATGTGATCACTCACCTACAGCCAGATATCCTGGAATGCAAAGTGGGCCTTAGGAAGCATCACTACAAACAAAGCTAGTGGAAGTGATGGAATTCCAGTTGAGCTATTTCAAATCCTGAAAGATGATGCTGTGAAAGTGCTGCACTCGGTATGCCAGCAAATTTGGAAAACTCAGCAGTGGCCACAGGACTGGAAAAGGTCAGTTTTCATTCCAATCCCAAAGAAAGGCAATGCCAAAGAATGTTCAAACTACCACAGAATTACACTCATTTCTCACAGTTCAGTTCAGTTGCTTAGTCATGTCTGACTCTTTGTGACCCCATGGACTGCAGCATGCCAGGTCTCCCTGTCCATCACCAACTCCTGGAGCTTACTCGGACTCATGTCCATTGAGTCAGTGATGCCATCCAACCATCTCATCCTCTGTCGTCCCTTTCTCCCGCAGGCCCTCAATCTTTCCCAGCATCAGGGTCTTTTCAATGTGTCACTTTTTCACATCAGGAGGCCAAAGTATTAGAGTTTCAGCTTCAACATCAGTCCTTCCAATGAACACCCAGGACTAATCTCCTTTAGGAATGACTGGCTGTGTCTCCTTGCAGTCCAAGGGACTCTCAAGAGTCTTCCCCAACACCACAGTTCAAAGCATCAGTATTTCAGCATTCAGTTTTCTTTATGGTCCAATTCTCACATCCATACACGACTACTAGAAAAATCATAGCTTTGACTAGATGGACCTTTGTTGGAAAAGTAATGTCTCTGCTTATTAATATGCTATCTAGGTTTGTCATAGCTTTTCTTCCAAAGAGCAAATGTCTTTTAATTTCATGGTTGCTGTCACCATCTGCCATGATTTTGGAGCCCCCCAAAAATAGTCTGTCACTGTTTCCCCATCTATTTTCCATGAAGTGATGGGACTGAATGCCATGATCTTAATTTTTTGAATGTTGAGTTTAAGCCAGCTTTTTCACTCTCCTCTTTCACTTTTATCAAGAGGCTTTTTAATTCTTCTTCACTTTCTGCCATAAGGGTGGTGTTATCTGCATATCTGAGGTTATTGATATTTCTCCCAGCAATCTTGATTCCAGCTGTGCTTCATCTAGCCAATATTTTGCATGATGTACTCTGCACATAAGTTAAATAAGCAGGGTGAAAATATACAGCCTTGATGTACTCCTCTTGCTGTTTGGAACCAGTCAGCAGCCGTGAAGAGATATCCCACGTCCAAAGTAAGAGAAATCCAAGTAAGACAGTAGGCACTGAGAGAGGGCATCAGAGGGCAGACAGACTGAAACCACAATCACAGACAAATAGCCAGTTTGATCACAGGACCACAGCCTTGTCTAACTCAATGAAACTAGGCCATGCCGTGTGGTGCCACCCAAGGGTCATGGTGGAGAGGTCTGACAGAATGTGGCCCACTGGAGAGGGAATGGCAAACCACTTCAGTATTCTTGCCTTGAGAACCCCATGAACAGTATGAGAAGGCAAAATGATAGGACACTGAAAGATGAACTCCCCAGGTTGGTAGGTTCCCAATATGCTACAGGAGATCAGTGGAGAAATAACTCCAGAAAGAATGAAGGGATGGAGCCAAAGCAAAAACAATACTCAGTTGTGGATGGGACTGGTGATAGAAGCAAGGTCCGATGCTGTAAAGAGCAACATTGCATAGGAACCTGGAACGTTAGGTCCATGAGTCAAGGTAAATTTGAAGTGGTCAAACAGGAGATGGTAAGACTCAACGTTGACATTCTGGGAATCAGCAAGCTAAAATGGACTGGTATGGGTGAATTTAACTCGGATGACCATTATGTCTACTGCTGTGGGCAGGAATCCCTTAGAAGAAATGGAGTAGCCATGATGGTCAACAAAAGAGTCAAATGCAGTACTTGGATGCAATCTCAAAAACAGATTGATCTCTGTCCAATTCCAAGGCAAACAATTCAATATCACAGTAATCCAGTCTATGCCCCGACCAGTAACAATGAAGAAGCAGAAGTTGAACGGTTCTATGAAGACGTACAAGACCTTCTAGAACTAACATCCAAAAAAGATGTCCTTTTCATTATAGGGGACTGGAATGCAAAAGTAGGAAGTCAAGAAACACCTGGAGTAACAGGCAAATTTGGCCTTGGAGCACAGAATGAAGCAGGGCAAAAGCTGATAGAGTTTTGCCAAGAGAACGCACTGGTCATAGCAAACACCCTCTTCCAACAACAGAAGAGAAGACTCTACACATGGACATCACCAGATGGTCAACACCAAAATCAGATTGCTTATATTCGTTGCAGTCAAAGATGGAGAAGCTCTATACAGTCAGCAAAAACAAGACCGGGAGCTGACTGTGGCTCAGATCATCTACTCCTTATTGCCAAATTCAGACTTAAATTAAAGAAAGTGGGGAAAACCACTAGACCATTCAGGTCTGACCTAAATCAAATTCCTTATGATTATACAGTGGAAGTGAGAAATAGATTTAAGGGACTAGATCTGAAAGACAGAGTGCCTGATAAACTATGGACGGAGATTCCTGACATTGTACAGGAGACAGGGATCAAGACCATCCCCAAGAAAAAGAAATGCAAAAAAGTAAAATCGCTGTCTGAGGAGGCCTTACAAATAGCTGTGAAAAGGAGAGAAGTGAAAAGCAAAAGAGAAAAGGAAAGACATTCCCATTTGAATGCAGAGTTCCAAAGAATAGCAAGGAGAGATAAGGGAGCCACCCTCAGTAATCAATGCAAAGAAACACAGGATAACAACAGAATGGGAAAGACTAGAGATCTCTTCAAGAAAATTAGAGATACCAAGGGAACATTTCATGCAAAGATGGGCACAATAAAGGACAGAAATGATATTTACCAAACAGAAGCAGAAGATATTAAGAACAGGTGGCAAGAATACACAGAGGAACTGTACAAAAAGATCATCACGACCCAGATAATCATGATGGTGTGATCACTCACCTAGAGCCAGACATCCTGGAATGTGAAGTCAAGTGTGCCTTAGGAAGCATCACTATGAACAAAGGTAGTAGAAGTGATGGAATTCCAGTTGAGCTATTTCAAATCCTGAAAGATGATGCTGTGAAAGTGCTGCACTCAATATGTCAGCAAATTTGGAAAACTCGGCAGTGGCCACAGGACTGGAAAAGGTCAGTTTTCATTCCAATCCCAAAGAAAGGCAATGCCAAAGAATGCTCAAACTACCACACAATTGCACTCATCTCACACGCTAGTAAAGTAATGCTCAAAATTCCCCAAGCCAGGCTTCAGCAATATGCGAACCTTAAATTTCCAGATGTTCAAGCTGGTTTTAGAAAAGGCAGAGGAACCAGAGATCAAATTGCCAACATTCGCTGGATCATCAAAAAAGCAAGAGAGCTCCAGAAAAACATCTATTTCTGCTTTATTGACTATGCCAAAGCCTTTGACTATGTGGATCACAATAAACTGCGGAAAATTCTGAAAGAGATGGGAATATCAGACCACCTGACCTGCCTCTTGAGAAATCTGTATGCAGGTCAGGAAGCAACAGTTAGAACTGGACATGGAACAACAGACTGGTTCCAAATAGGAAAAGGAATATGTCAAGGCTGTATATTGTCACCCTGCTTATTTAACTTTTATGCAGAGTACATCATGAGAAATGCTGGGCTAGAAGAATCACAAGCTGGAATCAAGATTGCTGGGAGAAATATCAATAACCTCAGATATGCAGATGATACCACCCTTATGGCAGAAAATGAAGAAGAACTAAAAAGCCTCTTCATGAAAGTGAAAGAGGAAGGTGAGAGTTGGCTTAAAGGATCAACATTCAGAAAACTACGATCAAGGCATCCAGTCCCATCACTTCATGGCAAACAGAGAGGGAAACAGTGGCTGACTTTATTTTTGGGACCTCCAAAATCACGGAAGATGGTGATTGCAGCCATGAAATTAAAAGACGCTTACTCCTTGGAAGGAAAGTTATGACCAACCTAGACAGCATATTAAAAAACAGAGATATTAGTTTGCTGACAAAGATCCATGTAATCAAAGCTGTGGTTTTTCCAGTAGTCTTGTATGGATGTGAGAGTTGGACTATAAAGAAAGCTGAGCTGAAGAATTGATGCTTTTAAACTGTGGTGTTGGAGAAGACTCTTGAGGGTCCCTTGGACTGCAAGGAGACCCAGTCAGTCAATCCTAAAGGAAATCAGTCCTGAATATTCATTGGAAGGACTGATGCTGAAGCTGAAACTCCAATACTTTGGCCACCTGATGCGAAAAACTGACTTATTGGAAAAGATGAGTTCTCACCTAATGCTGAGAAAGATTGAAGGCAGGAGAAGGGGATGACAGAGAATGAGATAGTTGGATGGCATCACCGACTCAATGGACATGAGTTTGAGCAAGATCCAGGAGTTGGTGATGGATAGGAAAGTCCAGTGTGCTGCAGTCCGTGGAGTCGCAGAGTCAGACCTGACTAAGCAACTTAACTGAACAGAACTCATTTTTGTTAACTAACAAAAAATCTCTACATGTGAAAATTTGTCTAGAAAGATATATGTGGAAATTTCAGTGATTCTCTCTGGAGATAGAAACCCAAGAGATTTTCATTTTCCATTTACACATTTAAATCATTTAATATTAGACAAAAGTATTTACTGCTTTTCAATTCTGAAACATCCATTCTGGTTTTTATATAACTTTTTACTCCTTTAACTTATAAGGGACTTCCCTGGTGGCTTAGACAGTAAAGCATCTGCATGCAATGTGGAAACCCGGGTTTGATCCCTGGGTCAGGAAGATACCCTGGAGAAGGAAATGGCAGCCCACTCTGGTACTCGTGCGTGGAGAATTCCATGGACAGAGGAGCCTGGTGGGTGACAGTCCATGGGGTCGCAAAGCATGGGACACTGAGTGACTTCATTATCCAACTGCATTGATCTATGAAGGCACACCATCAAACTGCATTGACCTGATTGCTTGCAAACATAGTTGTTGACAAAAATAAAGAAATGTGTTTCTAATTTTCTGGATTCCTCATAACTAAGAAATACCTCTTTTTGTAAACAGTTATAGGATTCAGAGATTTCCTTTTTTTTTTTTTTCTTTTCAGAGGCATCAGAGAAATAGTTTGAGACACCCAGAATGGCCTGGAAAGGTTTTGGTCTTCAAACAAATGTGTTTGTCCTAGGACTAAAGAACACTCACCGTGGCAGAGATTTAGTTTTCTATTTTAACCAAATCAACAGAATTTTAAAAAGATGACTGTACTCATTTTTGGCTGCGCTGGGTCTTCATGGACTTTCTCTGGCTGTGGCGGGGGCGGCTACGCTTCGCTGCGGTGCATGGGCTTCTCGCTGCAGTGGCGTCTCTTGTGCAGTGCAGGCTCTAGGTATGTTGGCTTCAGCAGTCACAGCACACAGGCTCAGGAGCTGTGGCACGTGGGGTAAGTTGCCCCGCAGCATGTGCAATCTTCCCAAACCAGGGATCGAACCCGTCTCCCCTGTACTGGCAGGTGGATTCTTATCCACCAGGGAAGTTCAGCAGAACTTTTTTGGATCTTTGTAAGAGGCCTGGCATTGAGGAGGGAACTGGTAAAAATTAATCAAAACAAATAACAAAGTACCCACAATGTCCAAGAATTGTTTTGGTTGCAATGGCCAGGCCTACCAATCCAAAACGGTCTTGATTTTTTTAGAAGTGAATTTACTTGCTTAGGTATTTTTAGAGTCCAAGAATTAACTCTCTTCAGCTGTGTGAGTAGCACCCAGTTTCCTTGTTTATCCAAGCACTGGTTCCATCTCCAGGCAGGTCTCTCCTGATTGCTTCCAAGATAACCTACAATACATTTTGTAATTCAGACCCAGTGGGAAAAAGAGAGGGTTTTTCCCAGAACAGTTTTAAAACACTTCCTGATGTGGAGTCGTATGCCCGTCCAATTACTGTTGCCTGGGAGAGGAAATACGCTTGTTGTTTCAAACTAGTGGTGGGATTAAGCTCATCAAACCTCATTGCTCAAGAGCTGGGGTTGAGGGGTTTCCCCAGAGGAAGATTACAGTAAATATTTTATCCAAAGAAAAGTGAATCATTCAGGGTAGCAAGATTAATAGATGTTCACTACAGTCCTCTGGAAGATTATTTAGACAACAAAAAGAAGTTTAAAACACATCTTTAGCCACAAAATTCATCACAAGAGCAGTGGGAAATAAATCTCAGACACATGAAAAAATGACTGCAATTAACGACTGAGCCTGCTAAGTGGTAAGTTAGTTGTACGAGCAACAAATGGGTCTCAAAGGAGGAGACATTGCTGTGTGTTTAGATATTCAGACATCGTCTCTTCATCTAGTAACAGCTTGGTGGTTTAAAATATTCTTGCCAAAGCCAAGTTGTTCTGTTTTTATTTTTGACTTTTTGGCCACTCTCTTAAGTGATTAGTCTTCAGGCCTTAGACCCAAGGTCTGAGGCTATGAAATAATTTTTTATTAATATCTTTTGCTTCTGTTAGGTCTGTCTTTTTCTGTCCTATACTATTTCTATCCTTTATTGTGCCCACCTTTGCATGAAATGTTCCCTGGGTATTTCTAATTTTCTTGAAGAGATCTCTACTCTTTCCCATTCTGTCATTTTCCTCTATTTCTTTGCACTGATCACTGAGGAAGGCTTTCTTATCTGTCCTTGCTATTCTTTGGAACTCTGCATTCAGATGGGTAGCTCTTTCCTTTTATCCTTTGCCTTTAGCTTCTCTTCTTTTCACAGCTATTTGTAAGGCCTTCTCAGACGACCATTTTGCCTTTTTGCATTTCTTTATCTTGGGGATGGTTTTGATCACTGCCTCCTGTACAATGTCACAAATCTCTGTCCATAATTCTTCAGGCACTCTATGAGATCTAATCCCTTGAATCTATTTGTTACTTCCACTGTATAATCATAAGGGATTTGATTTAGGTCAGACCTGAATGGCCTAGTGATTTTCCCTATTTTCTTCAATTTAAGTCTGAATTTGGCAATAAGGAGTTTATGATCTGAGCCACAGTCAGCTCCTGGTCTTGTTTTTGCTGACTGTATAGAGCTTCTCCATCTTTAGCTACAAAGAATATATAATCAGTCTTTTTTTGGTATCAACCATCTGGTGATGTCCATGTGTAGAGTCTTCTCTTGTGTTGTTGGAAGAGGGTGTTTTCTATGACTAGTGCATTCTTTTGGCAAAACTCTGTTAGCCTTTGCCCTGCTTCTTTTTGTACTCCAAGGCCAAACTTCTCTGTTACTCCAGGTATCTCTTGACTTCCTACTTTTGCATTCCAGTCCCCTATGATGAGAAAGACACCATTTTTTGGTGTTAGTTCTAGAAGGTCTTGTAGGTCCTCGTAGAACCATTCAACTTCAGCTTCTTCAACATTAGTGGTTGGGGCATAGACTTGGATTACTGTGATACTAAATGGTTTGCCTTGGAAACGAACAGAGATTATTCTGTCATTTTTGAGATCGCACCCAAGTACTGCATTTCAGACTCTTTTGTTGACTATGATGGCTACTCCATTTCTTCTAAGGGTTTCTTGCCCATAGTAGTAGATATAATGGTCATCTGAATTAAATTCACCCATTCCAGTCCATTTTAGCTCATTGATTCCTAAAATGTCAATGTTCACTCTTGCCATCTCCTGTTTGACCACTTCCAATTTACCTTGATTCATGGATTTAACATTCCAGGTCCCTATGCAATATTGTTCCTTACAGCATCGGACTTTACTTCCATCACCAGTCACATCCACAACTGGGTGTTGTTTTTGCTTTGGTTCCATCTCTTCATTCTTTCTGGAATTATTTTCCACTGTTCTCTAGTAGCATACTGGGTACCTACTGACCTGGGGAGTTCATCTTTCAGTGTCCTATCTTTTTGTCTTTTCATACTGTTCATGGGGTTCTCAAGGCAAGAATACTGAAGTGGTTTGCCATTCCCTTCTCCAGTGGACCACATTTTGTCAGAACTTTCCACCATGACCCATCCATCTTGGGTAGCCCCACACAGCATGGCTCATGGTTTCATTGAGTTAGACAAGGCTGTGGTCCATGTGATCAGTTTGATTAGTTTTGTGTGATTGAAAAATGAAGTCTTTCTCATATTCTCTGTATTCTTTTTTCATTTAATAATGATAATAATGTGACAGTATTTTCATGTCAACATATATAATTATTAGAATTTTGAATGACTACTTAGTATTCCATTGTGTGGCTATACCATAGTATATTTTTAAAACTCCTCCCTTATTAAAGAACATCCCAACTGGTTCTCTATTATATTATACAATTATCATTGTATTATAAGTGAGGTTGATAAGTCATCACATGTGCAGTTTTAAAACTGAGGTATAGTTGTAATACAGTGTTGCACTAGTTTTCTGCTATACAATGAAGTGAGTCAGCCAAAGGTGTGCACATATCCCCTCCGTCTTGGATCTCCCTCCCCCCTCCCGAGGTCACCGGGGGGTACGGAGCTGAGCTCCCTGTGTTGTACAGCAGGTTCCCACTAGCTATCTAGTTCACACACGGCACCGTGGGTGTGTCAGTCCTACTCTCCCAGTTCACACCCCCACTCCCCTGTCCATATGTTTGTTCCCCATGTCTACACCTCTGTTCCCGCCCTGCAAAAAGGTTTGGCTGTACCATTTTTCTAGATTCACATGCATGCACTAATATATAATATCTGTCTTTCTCATTCTGACTTACTTCACTTTGTATGACTCTAGGTCCAAAAGCTAAAACCAGAATTATTATCTGACCCAGCAATCCCACTACTGATAAAACCATATTTCAAAGAGACATGTGCAGCCCTATGTCCATTGCAGCACTATTTACAGTAGCCAGGGACATGGCTAAATGTCCATGGACAGATGAAAGGATAAAGATGTGGTACATACATACAATGGACTATTACTCAGCCATAACAAAGAACAAAATTGGGTCATTTGTGATATGTACATAATTTTTTAAGAGTAAAATTCACAAAGTGTAATAGCTGGCATCTTTGAAAATTTGATTCATATTGCCAAATCATCTTCCAAAAAGGTTGCATGATTCAGCCCTCCAGTGAAGAGTCTTGCTTATCTCTTGGAGAAGGAAATGGCAACCCACTCCAGTATTCTTGCCTAGAGAATCCTATGGACAGGGGAGCCTGGTGGGCTTCTGTTCGTGGGGTCGCACAGAGTCGGACACAACTGAAGTGACATAGCATGCATGTATGCATGCTTATCTCTACCTGTGTCAAAGGTGACGACTAGTCATACTTTCCTGTTTTAGCTTGAATTGCTTTGATACGTAAGGGGGTGAAACCTTTGTTAATGGATGAATGATCAGTTTTTATCACCGTGTGAAAAGCCACCTCGAAACTTACGGGGCTCACGACCCCAGGTGGGTGGCTCTGACCTGAATGGAGAGGCTGGGCTCAACCACGAGTCTGTGGGGACTTGCAGGCGGGCTGGATGACTCTGCCTCAGGGCTTGATGTCAGTGAAGCTGAGGCATCTTGACTTTCTTTCATACGCTCTCCCAACATTTCCGCAGGAAATTCCAAGCTAGTTCACACAGTGGCAGAGAGGTTCCAGGAGAAAAAGCTACAAACTTACATTGCAAAAGGGGTGTGGACACAGGGAGAGAAAAACTGGAGTTGTCTTTTCAAACAATGTACCCTGCTTTTTTAAAAAATATAGACACAGTAAGACCAAAACCTCCATTTAGCTCTTTTGAAACAAATTTTATTTTGGAAAATATTCAGGTTTTTTCTGAATGTGAAGGGTAGATTTATTTCTGTTTCTTGGGTTAATAAAAGCATCATTTTGATGTCTTCTATTAGCTGCATCCTTTTTCTGCCACACCAGTTTTCATTTCAGGTTAAATGAAGTGCAGTTTTTCCAAATCAGTTTTTGCCTAGCTCACTAAAATCAATCTATTAGCTCTGAATGTCTTCCTATACACATTTTGATAGTTAGAATTACTGAAAAAGAGTAACTTTTTTCCATTCAAATGCACAGTACTTATTATTTTATAAGTTCTAATAGCAATATATATACTGCCCAGTGGGAAAAAATTTCTTCTTCAATTGAGTTTTCCTGGCAGTATGTCCAGAAAATTTCCTTCAAAAATTTTCCCTGAACATTTGTCTAATGCTGAGATACTGGAGTTGACTATTTTTATTTCAGAGAGGACAAACATGCTTATTAAAGAGTCATTCAGAAGGGAAAAAAAACACCCTAGATATGAAAAATCCAAATATCCTATTTTGAATATGAAGACTCTTCCTCCTGAAAGGTCAATTCAAAAAGATGTATAGTCACATGCTATAAATTTTTGATCTATCCTGATGGTTAAGCAATGTGGGGTGAATTGTGAGTTTTAAAATGTTCCAGTAGGCAAGGTATCTACTCTGGAAACTGCTCATCATCAGTCATTTGTTCAATGAATGTGAAGTGTTTCCCACTATCAGATGCTGTGAAAGTCACTCTGGATACACACGAAGTCAGTAACTTGCTGTCCCTGCTCACTCATGGTTTATATTGACTATAAGATGCAGGTCATTAAGCAAGTGATTAGAATAATATGCTCAGAGTATCCTTCACTGAAATTTCAGCTTCTAGTGATAGTTTCTTCTGTAACATTAGAAAGTTACAAGAAAGCACCACAAGTTAGAATAAAGTATTTCTTTTATTTCACTATTATTATTTTGCATAGCTTTGGGGGAATGTAGAGAGTGAAACAGTATCTCTTTTCTAGGTTGCACCCTCTGGATCAGAGGGCTTACCAGGGTACAGAACACAGCCCATTTATAAACGCTGTGGCCTTTCCCTTATGTCATAGTGTGCGATTTTAATTTTGCAAAACCCTGGCCAGGAAAGAAAGAATAAAGGGTCAACATGACCTCCTATCTTGTTTAATAGTTTGAAAAATCCATTTTAAGAAGCTAAGCACGAAACGGCCTTCCTCAAAGAGATTTTTCTGCATTAGAGGGTTTAGCTATATATTTTCTAAGAAGATGGTAAATTTCTCTGACTTCCACCTTCTGAAAGCTTAAATCACTTTCTTTAATAGTAAGAAGGAAAAAAAACTATCTGAAGTTTTGAAAAGTTGCCTACTTTTTCTAGATACTTATTAATATGAAAGAAATCAAGTATGTATATGCTTGTTCTAGGAGTCCTAGATGAGAGCCAGGTATAACAATATTCCACACAGCATTTGGTGGTATGACACCTCAGCTACCAACTATTATTTTTTGGAGGCATCGCAAGATTTATTTTTACCTTAACTTTATCATTACTTTTGAAATCCTAGCTTTTAAAATTGAAGCTAAGAATTTTGCTCTGCTTTTGGTTTCTGGCACCAGTAATCAGCAATGACAAATTCAAAAGTGATTAAAGTAGGCAGGCAAAGATGAGTTTCCATTTAACAAATGAAAGCAAATTATTATTATTATTATTTTGGCTTCACCTACCAGCATGCAGAACTTCCCCAACCAGGAATCAAACCCTGCAATATAAAGAGTCTTAACCATTGGACCATCAGGGAAGTCTGAAAACAAATTCTTTTTAATCCAATTAGCAAACCAAGGAAACTAATAAGGGAAATAAAAATTTATATTAAATCATTCAACAAAGTCCAGGCTAATGTCACCAGTACGTTTAGATTCTAAATCCCTGGAGGGAAGAGTTGGATGAGTGAGTATAAACAACAAACAATTTTGCATTTTCCAATCCTTGTGCTTGTCTGTGCCTTGTCAAGCCCACTATTTATGAGTTGGGTGATGGCTCAGCCCTGTTCCGCAAGTGATCCAATCTCATCACCAAATCCCTACTCAGCTCTGTCCTCCCCTGGCACCGACCAGGCATCTATAGGCAGCATTTGAAGTGAGATGCAGAAGGGTCCACTCCTTTGGAAGTGTGAGAAGCTTACGGAAAGCTTACGGGGGCTTACGGAAAAGCAGAGCATCCCTCTAGTTCCTGGTGGCATCAGAGTCCTCCTTTGCCAGCCCCTGCTTGCTTGCCTAGTGCTGGGTGGCCGCCAGGGCCCGTGCAGCAGATGTGCAGAGTTAGGTCCCCAGGCGTGTGTGTATGAGTTCTTCGAGGAGCCTCGTTGGATGAAAGGGACCTTCCCAGTGCACACATTCCTGAGGTCATTCATCGTTTTCCGATAACCCCCTATGGTGGGACACCCCACCTGCTCTTGGCAGATGACAGAGCCCTTAGATTGGGCCAGGATGCCTTCAACTCCACAGTCTTCCGTCACTCCACCTGGTCTGTGGGAAACTCTCCCATTCTCACCAGGCCAGGAAGTTAGTGCTTGGCCGTACCTGTCAACCCTCCACCATTTTCTTCAACTCCTCCTTTCCTATTTAGACAGGTGCCAGCAGCATCAGCAGGCATCCTACCCAAGTGGGAGCCAGCCTCCCCTTTCCCAGCATCTGTACCCCCTGGACGTGACTCTCCCAGAGCAAGGGTCAGCAGACTTTTTCTGTAAAGGGCCATAGAATAAACATTTTTCACCTTTGTGAGCCATATAGTTTCTGCTTAGAGTTTTCAACTCCACTATTAGAGTGAGAAAAGTGTTAGTTGCTCAGTTGTGTCAGACTCTGCAGCCTCCTGAACTATAGCCCACCAGGCTCCTCTATCCATGGAATTCTCCAGGCAAGAATACTGAAGTGGGTAGCCTTCCCTTCTCCAGGGGATCTTCCCAACTCAGGGATCAAACCTGCGTCTCCCGCCGTTGTAGGCAGATTCTTTACCATCTGAGCCGCCAGGGAAGCCCAGTGGTCAGAAAGCACCCATCGAAGATGTGAAAATGAATGAGCGTTGCTGTGTGCCAGCAGAACTCCACTTACAGAGACGGGTGGTGGACTGAACCCCTTCCCCAGAGCATCCCCCATTTGGTGTGCTGTGTCCACATCCCAGGGAGAGGATTGCGTGAAGTCCAGCTGTCCACACCAAATGGTGGACTTACAGCCAGACGCTCCTCTTTTCTCTCCTGACGCTGTTCTCCCCCCTGCGTCCCCACCCCCAGGTTTCTGCCTATGGTGACTGCGGAGGAGCAGGGCTGGAGGGAGTATCAGCAAAGGGAGCAGAACTGATGGGCGCTCGCTCAGTAAGCCCCACATGTGTGTCTGGAGCTGGAAGTTCTTCTGAGAATGCAGGGCAATTGAGGCTTCTTTGTCTCAGTTTTACATCTGAGCCACTGAGTCTTGAGTATGATGAGAGCTCCACTCAATCTCCCATGAAACTCTCTATGTATCTCTATATTTTATTCTGTGGGTCAGTAAGTTTAAGAATGAAGAATATTCGGGAATGAAAAAATACAGTTGTAGCTCATCAAGGGTAATTGATTTTGTCCTAGTCTCAGCTTGTCACATTCTTGGCAAAATTCAAATACTTTGCACATTCTAGAGTGCATTCTGATGTTGCACAAAATAATGAATTTTTAAAAAATGTAGTTGAAGTTTCTCTTGCTTTTCTGGGATAGAAGGGTTTGCTGTTGTTGTCTTTAGTTGACCTCAGCTTTGGTCCAGAGAGATCAGTGTGGTCAATACCCAGACTGATTTTTGACTTTTTTGACTTTTTTGACTTTTTAGACATTTTTGACTTTCCTCTTTCCTACTCCCTCTCATCCTTAGCAAGTAAACTTTTCTTAATCCTGTTCCATTTCAAATAATTTCCTTTGTGACCTCCATAATAACTCCTCTTAGACTTCTTAGACTTCCTTTTATGGTTTTGCTTTTCCTAAATGCATATTTTCTCATCAGTCTAAGAATAACATCTGTTGGAAATTATTTTTTTCCCATTTCCACTGTGTCTTCTCCTATCTTGTATCCTCCTCTCCTGTCTCATGTTCCTGACTTGATGGCCCCATGTGCTGCCCTGGTAGCTCTGATGAAATGAATTTAATAGATCTTCAGCTCCCCCTTTGGACCACACTGTTCTACATACAGAAGATAAAATCATGAAGATCTAACTCCTGCCTTCCAGAAGCTCACAGTCCAGAGAAGCAAGAAGATAAACATCTAAACAAGTTGGGACTGCCCTGGTGGTCCAGTGGTTAAGAATCCACCTGGCAATGCAGGGCACACAGGTTCAGTCCCTGGTTGGGAAACTAAGGGCCCACATGCCGAGAAGCAACTAAGCCCATGAGCTGCAACTAAGCCAAATACATAAAGTAAATTATTTATGTATCCCGTGCAGCCAAATAAATAAAAACCTGAAGATAAAAAATAACAGCCCCTGACACTGTGGTCAATTGGTTCTCTTCTTGATGGATGGTAGGCACCAGTGTTTATAAACTGGGCCCACTCCAGGCTGGCTGATAGAGTCAGGCTGTGGGGCATTCTTGCGCTCCACAGCAAGGACGGGGGTGACGCAGCCACCGTACATGAGCTGGTGACTCACGGTGCAGCCCACTTGCACCCTGCTCATCAGATGTGGTGAGCCCCTCCCCAGCCAGCAGTGCGTGCATGCTTAGTGGCTCAGTCATGTCTGATTCTTCGTGACTCTGGACCCTGCCAGGCTCCTCTGTCCATGGGATTTTCCGGGCAGGGTACTGGAGTGGATTGCCATGGCCTCCTCCAGGGCATCTTCCCAACCCAGTGATGGAACTTGAGTCCATTAGGTGTCCGGCATTGCTGGTTCTTTACCACTCGCCTGCCTGGGAAGCAGAGCCCTCTACATTTCTCAGCATAGGCCCTGGAGGAGGTCTGGGGGCTCTACTGGCCTTGTGCCCACTGAAATGAAGAATGGAAATGGAACATGATCACCATTGTATGGATCCCACAGAGGGTTCTGATTGCTCTCTATTAGATCTTGTGAAGGGAGAAGTACAAAGATCTTGCCTTCAAATTGCTTATGATCTGTTGAGTGAGAAAGATAACCAGAAGGCACAGAGAAGAAATAACTGAATAATTTTTGTGGGGCAACAGTATCAGCCAGCAACACTTTACCAGAGTACCTAAGTTCTAGAAGACAAAAGATGAGAAGACAAGGTTAGTTACAGGTGCTTTTTGGAGGAGAATTTTGAGTATGAAAGGTTTAAATTGTTTCCAATCTTTGCTTTTATAAAAGCTGTATTATGATGAACCTGTCAATGCTTTTGTTTTATTTTCTCAGAACAAATGCCCCAAAATATAAGTACCAAGCCAAATGGATATTAAGGAAATAAACATTTTTAGAAATTTTTGTTAGATGCCGCAAGATATTTCCCAATTGATTCCTAAAAGGATTACACAAATTTAGACCCCTCACTCCAAGTAGTATATAAGGGGCCCATTTCACAAAAACTTGAGCAGCTTTAATAATTGTTTTTTAAAAATCTCTCTGACATTGATAAAAATGTCTAATTTTTTTCTTTGCATTCCCTTGACTATGAGGGATGTGAACATTTTATCATGGTTGTTAGTCATTTTTGTATACTCTTTATGAACCAGCTATTTCATTCAGTGTTTTTCTTTCTTATCTCATCTCCATAGATGAGTTAAAAAACAGCAAAAGCATAACACCTAACCTGATACACTCTGTGATTTTGTAACATGATACTGACTAGGTGATCAGAGTTGAAAGGTAAAGGTCTTAGGACAGACTGAGAAAGTAATGTTTATTAAGACACGAAAAATGATGGGCCCTTTTAGAAGAAGACACAGTTCCGTAATGGGAGTGGGCTAGATGGGCTAGAAACACAGTGAGGAGTAAGAGAGTCAGCACCCTTCCTGAGGTGTGTCTGCATATTATCCCCAGATACAATATGTCAAAACCCTTGATATACAAAGGGGATTTTACTTTCTAAGTTAATTTTAAGGACCAGCAGTGCCAACAAAATGCATTCTAGTGTGAAGTGATACAAGTCTTCGAACAAATTAGGTAAAACTCATCCTTTGTTGTTCCTTAGTTGCTAAGTAGTGTCCCACTCTTCTGTGACCCCATGGACTGTAGCCCACCAGGCTCCTCTGTCCATGGGATTTCCCCGGCAAGAACACTGACGTGGGTTGCCATTTCCTTTTCCAGGGGATCTTCCTGATCCAGGAATAAAGCTGGATCTCCTGCACCGCAATCAGGTTCTTTGCCACTGAGCCACTTGGGAAGACCCTAAACTCAACTTTACTCTCCATCATTTAGAAAATTCATCTCAATTTTGGAAAAAGAATTTGGAATTATTTTTTAGCTTCATAACACATCAACACTAGGCTTTATAATCCTATGGCTTTATAAACCTAGATTTCTATCAAATCTTAAAATAAACCTGAATAATAATGAAAGCTAATTTCCACATAGATTTCCTATTCAGATATTATAAATTTTCAGTGTTAATTTTATAGAAGAGAAAAAGGTAGTGTTTGATCATCAGATTCCTGACACTTTTGTTCGCTTCTGTTGACTTTTGAGCTACTATTGTGTATGTTTTGGTTCTTTTTAAAAGATATTTTTATTGGAGTATAGTTGATTTACAATATTGTGTTATTTTCAGGTGTATATCTGAGTGAATCAGTTATATTTATACATGTATCCACTCTCTCTCTCTCTTTTTTTTTTTTTTGGTAGATTCTTTCCCCATGTAGGCCATTACACAGTATTGAGTACAGTTCCTTCTGATATACAACAGGTTTTTATTAGTTACCTATCATATAGTAACGTGTATAGGTTTCCCTGGGGTTTCCCAGTGGTGCTACTGATAAATAACCCTTTTTCCAATACAGGAGACACAAGAGACACGGGTTTGATTCCTGGGTCAGGAAGATCCCCTGGGGGAGGGCATGGCAACCCACTCCAGTATTCTTGCCTGGAGAATTCCATGGACAGAGGAGCCTGGTGGGCTACAGTCCATGGGGTCGAAAAGAGTTGGACTCGACTAAAGTGCCTTAGGATGCATGCAACATGTGACTATGTTTAGGTTCTTCAAAGATCATAGGTCTATGCTTAAAACTCTGTCACAGTCCTGTTTTTTCTTTATTCATGATTATTTTTTCTTTTCAATTTTTTAAATTGTAGTATAGTACACATAACAGAAAATTTACCATCTCAACCATTTTTGCATGTACAGTTCAATGGTATTAAATACATTCATAACATCATACAACCAAGTCCTCTGTCTCAAGAACTCACTTCATCTTGTAAAACGGAAACTCTGTGCCACTCAAACTACAACTCCGCATTCTCCCCTCCCCTGTCCCTGCAACCATTCTACTTTCTGTGTCTACAATTTTGACCCCTCTAAATAGCTCATATCAGTGGAATCATGCAATATTTATCTTTTTGTGACTGGCTTATTTCACTTAGTATAATGTCCTCAGGGCTCATCCATACTGTGGCACAATGTATAATCTCCTTCTCCACATTTTGCTTATCCATTCATCCATTGACACACAGGTGGGTTGCTTCCACGTATTAGCTACTGCGAATAATGGGTGTACAGATATTTAAGACTTTGCTTTCAATTCTTAGAGATACAGACCCAAAATTGGATTTTCTGAATCCTGCAGTACTTCTATTTTTAATTTTTTGAGAACAGAATACTGTATTTCACAGCAGCTGTGCCATTTTACGTTCCTACCAAGAGTACATAAAGATTCTAATTTCTGCGTATCCTCGTCACCACAGTATTTTCTGTTTTGTGATAGAGTCCTCCTAGGGGTGTGAGATGGCATCTCACTTTGGTTTTGATTTGCATTTCCCTAGTAATTAGTGGCGTTGAGCATCTTTTCATGTGCTTCTTGGTTATTTGTATATCTTCTTCCTTTCTAATTGAGATGTCTTTTATTTCGTTCTCTTGACTAATGGCTCTGACTAGAATTTGCAGGACTCTGTTTTGATTAGAAGTGGTGAAAGCAGCCATCTTTGCCTTTTTTCTGATCTTGGAGGGAAACCCTTCAGTCTTTCACCATTGAGTATCAGTGCTACTGTAAGCTTTTCGTGAAAAAAAAAAAAAAAAGTGAAAGTCGCTCAGTCATGTCCGACTCTTTGTGACCCCATGGACTATACAGTCAGTCCATGGAATTTTCCAGGCCAGAATACTGGAGTGGGTAACCTTCCCTTTCTTCAAGGGGATCTTCCCAACCCAGGGATTGAACCCAGGTCTCTCGTATTGTGGGCAGATTCTTTATCAGCTGAGCCATAAGAGAAGCCCAAGAATACTGGAGTGGGTAGCCTCTGCCTTCTCCAGGGGATCTTCCCGACCCAGGAATCAAACCAGGGTCTCCTGCATTGCAGGAGGCTTCTTTACCAATTGAGCTATGAGGGAAGCCCCATAAGCTTTTCATACATGACCTTTGTTGTGTTGTTGGGCAGTGAGTTCAGTTGCTAGGGGTAGAGAGAGCAGCTTAATCTTTTCAAGGCTTATTTTTAATCCTTTGTTATTGTAATTGCTGCCTAGACCCTATTCTAGGTGTAGGTTTCTCCTGCTACTAAGGTGTAACCCCTGGGTCTCTCTATTCAGTGCTCCAGTTTTCCAAGCTCTCATCACCATGGTTGAGTGAAACTTAAGTGGCCACAGCATGAAAATGTGCAGAACTACACATCACTGCAACGATCTTGGCATAATTTTTGGTAGAATGGGAGAATTTTTGGACTGAGTAATGTTTCTGCCTTTGGGGCTCTTCCAGATTCCAACATGTCCTGCTAGCCTATGTTGTCATCCAAGGCTCCCCTAACTTCTCCTTGTCCTCCCCAGACCTTGTTAGCTATGGCAGGCCTGCTTCTCCATCTGCCACCTTTGGGAAAGGATGCTGCTCCACCTCTTTGTTCAGCTACAAAGGGCTTGGTTTTCTTTGGAATCCCATTCATCCAGCATTATCCGTGTCTAACACTCTTAGAGGATGTTACAAAAGTATATTTTTGCTTTTCTGGGGTTTTCTTGTTATCGTGTCCCAGACTTACATGATTTTCTACATCCTAATTAAGCAGAGGTCTTCAAAATTCTCTTTTTAGGTTTTTACTTTAGTAATGGGTTTTAATCCTTGATGTAGTTCAGTAAATTACTACATGAATACAAATACATCCAAATGGAGGTGATACATTGTGGGCCACATTTATTATTTTAAAAGAATTTTTTACCCTACTGCCAGTGTATCTACAGTATTAACAGTAAAGTGAAAGTGTTAGTTTATCAGTCGTGTCCAACTCTTTGCAACCCCCAGGCTCCTCTGTCCATGGAATTCTCCAGGCAAGAGAACTGGAGTGGGTAGCCATTCCCTTCTCCAGGGGATCTTCCCAACTCAGGGACTGAACTTAGGTCTCCTGCATTGCAGGCAGATTTTTACTGTCTGAGACACCAGGGAAGCCTTGTGTAATTTAATCTATGTCCTCTGATATGAATTGGTTATGTTATAGCCTTATCTGAAAGGAAGAGGAAGAAGGGGGTGAGAAGTTTATATATGTTTATATATGTGTATATTTCTTATCCAGTGTGTGTATAAGCACTTATATTCATGCACAAGTGCACATACACACACGGACAAAGATGTGTTTAAAATCCATTGAAATTCTTCAAATGGAGGATCCTTAAATATGTTAGACAATTTTATACCCAAAGAGAGTTGTTATAGGTGACACGCACATTTTCTGCAATAAAATTACACAGCAATGGAAACATCCCCAAACATCGCTTTTCAAGATGCTCTTTCCACGTAACAAATTTCTTTTGTAAAGAAGCAGTTACTTTCTCTTAAGAAAATAAACACACAAAAAAACACCTTTTTTCCACGGAAGGGTAGATTGTGTGTGTGTGTGTGTTTCCTTTATAAAATGTTATCTTGGCTGCAGTATTGCAACAATCTTCAAATTAAGCCTGCTTGTAAAGGGCTGTCTCCAGCCTGCTCTCTGTACTACTTTCACAATAGCTTATGTAAAATAACCTGGACCAGCGCCCCCCTCCATCTCTCATTAAGAAAATCCTTCATTGATTTGCAGTTGGCTTCAGAAGGAATGCTAATGTCCTTGGGTGCTAAGTTGCTTCAGTCTAACTCTTTGCGACCCCATTGTAGCCCTCCAGGCTCCTCTGTCCATGGGAATCTCCAGGCAAGAATACTGGAGTGTGTTGCTATGCCCTCCTCCAGGGGGTTCTTCCAGACACAGGGATCTAACCCGTGTCTCTTGTGTCTCCTGAATTGGCAAGAGGGTTTTTTTTTTTTTTACCACTAGCGCTACCTAGGAAGCCCGGCTAACCTCCTTTGTTGTTCTTCAGTCACTCAGTCGTGTCAGACTATTTGAGACCCCATGGACTGCAGCATGCCAGGCCTCCCTGTCCCTCACCATCCCCCGAGGTTTGCCCAGTTTCATGTCCATTGAATCGGTGATGCCATCCAGCCCTCTCATTCTCTCACGCCCTCTTCTCCTTCTGCCCTCAATCTTTCCCAGGATCAGGGACTTTTCCAGTGAGTTGGCTGTTCACATCAGGTGACCAAAATACTGGAGCTTCAGCTTCAACATCAGTCCTTCCAATGAGTATTCAGGGTTGATTTCCCTTAAGATTGACTGGTTTGATCTCTTTGCTGTGCCAGGGACCATCAGGAGTCTTCTCCAGCACCGCAGTTTGAAAGCATCAGTCCTTCGGCTCTCTGCCCTCTTTACAGTCCAGCTCTCACAACCATACATGACCACTGGGAAGACCACAGCCTTGACTATACAGACCTTTGTTGGCAAAGTAATGTCTCTGCTTTTCAACACACTGTCTAGGTTTGTCATCACTTTCCTGATAAGAAGCAATCATCTTCTGAAGATTTTTCTGACGACACTAACCTCCTTAGCATGTGTAAAATCCTTCACAGATACTCAAGGTCATTTCCAGACATTCCTAGTTATGTACTATAGGTTGCAGTCTTCCTTCTTTTTCACTGCTCTCTGGGTATGGAGCAACTTTCAGATCTCTGCATATTTGCGTATACTGTACTCCTTTGTCCAGAATATTCTTCTTCCTCTTTCTAGGAAGTTTCTACTTAGCCCTTCAAGACCCAGTGTAGATAGCTTTCCTGGGGAAATTTCATGACTCTCACAGAGAGAGCTGCTTTTTCCCCCACCTTTGCAACCATTCTTCTTATCCCATTTGATGTTGTGTAATCTGCTGGCAAGACAAATCTGCTTCCCTGATTAGACAGTGAACAGCTTGACTGGTTTAACTCATCTCTGATCCCCTGCACTTAATTAAAAGGGCCTGGGACCAGGTAGAAACTAAGTAATTGTTGCCATATTCACAAATGAAGCAGGCAGATAGTGACATACAAAGAAAATACGTCACAGCAAATTCTTAAATGTTTTACTTAAATGTTTACAGTTCCTTTTATGATAAAGCCAAAAGGAAATCAAATGAGGCCAGGTCATCAAAGATCAGGGAGTCCATTTTCATTCCTGGATTCTTCCAGAAAGAGAAAGATGACAGTTCTCATCCTAGCCTGCAGCTGCTTTTAGCTTGAGTTGCCTTGTTTTCAGGATTATGTATGATGATCAACTGCTAGAATTCAATAATGAGCAGTGAGATTAACTGATGACTGAGGATTAATTTAAACACACAGTATTAAGTTAAGCGAGGGTAAGATATTTTATTTTCCCAAAATTTGAAGTATTATTTATGGTGTTATCAGCAGTATAACTAGGAATAGTAGATTGAAATTAAGAAAAGGCCATTTTCAGAGGAAGACAAGAAAAATTCTCTAGACAGTGAGATCTACTAGACTGTGAAATAGGCTTTCAAGTAAAGTGATGGAAACACAGGCCCTGGAGACATTCTAAACAAAGGGACAGTGGACTCAGAAGTGCTTTGCAGAGGAACACTAGCTGGGTAGCTGAGTATGATAGCTGGAGCAGCAAGGGGCCTGGGGTTTGGGATGACAACAAGCTGTGGTCCATAGACAGGCTGCATGCTCAGAAAGGAGGAGGGTGGGCTGAGATCCAGGGATGCTGAGGAGGGTTTGCTAAGGAGGAGAGAAGCAAAGACAGCATCAGTAATGGAAGAGGAACACAAGTGTCAGAATTAACATGGTACGCAGATGGTTATTTTCAGGTTTGTAGACAAGGCAGCTAGAACCAGCACTGACAATGGGAAAAACAGTTTGGGTGGAAACAGTCAGCTAGATCAAAGAGGAACCTAACAGATGAGAGGAGTTTATTCTTGATTTGATGGGTAATGGGGAGCAGGAGCTGATCCCTGAACTGGGAATGAGCCTGATGCCCCTGGGTACAGTCTCTTTCCTTGGAAGCAGGATAGAACAGGTGTGACTTGTTTCTGGTAGCCCAGGATCTGGCAGAGAGTGAATATTTGCTGAACATCTGTTGAATGAAGTAGAGAATGAACAGATAAGAGTTACATAATCAAAGCATAGTTGTAACGATTCGTTTGATTGAGGGGGCGGGGTGCAGGGCAAATGAGGAGAGAGAAGCTAGAGTCGGGACAACCGTTGAGAAGCCCCACAGAGTGCAGCTCTCAAACACTTCTGTCCAGATGAGAAATTCGTGCTGTGTTGTGACTCAGCTTACACACAAACCCCCATACTTGCATACACATGTGCGGCACAAAACAATACACAAAATAACAGTACTCATCACAAGAGTATGGTATGGTTTGAGCTTCCCAGGTGGCACTGATGGTGAAGAACCCACCTGCCAATGCAGGCAACATAAGAGACTCGGGTTTGATCCCTGGGTCGGGAAGATCCCCTGGAGGAGGAACTGGCAACCAACTCCACAGTCTTCTTGCCTGGGAAATCCTATGGACAGTGGAGCCTGCTGGGCTACAGTTCATAGGGTCGCAAAGAGTCGGACATAGCTGAAGCAACTTAGCATGCATGCATGATATGGTTTGAAATTATTTTTTGTATTCTGTTTCATTTCTTTTTTTTTTTTTCAATGCTGACTGGGATACACTAAACTGATTTCATGACTGTCTGACACTAGTGTGTCACAACCTATGGTTCGAAAAGCTCTGATCTGGAGATAAATAATCAATTAATTATAATCGAATGAGACACAATAAGGAGAATACATTCTTGAAGAACATAGTAAAGTACAGCTTTTCTCAAAGTGGGAAATTTCCAGCAGCTGACCAGAGGGTCACCCCATCGAAATGCAATACCTGTGGAGGAAAGGCACTGTTACTTCAAACAAACTGTGAAAAATGGTCCATTTGAACTTTTCAAGGCCTGCGTTGGACTCTTATATGCTTCACAATACAGAATTCAGAACATTTTTAGGAAATTTACTAGAGACTATTAGTATGGGAATCAGTTAAATACCCATTAGATGTTTCGATAATGCAGAATAACACCAGCATACTGCAGAAATCTCAAAAGAAAGAGTAATTATTTTTATTTTTTATTTTTGGCAGAAATATATTGTGGGCCTTTAATCTTGGACAAAGTTGAATTGAATTTGTGGGTTAAACATTGACCACACTGAGCTTTTCATATTTCTTTCTTTCTTTTTTTTTTTTTTTGATGGCAATCTCTTCTTCTAATCTTTTAAAGTTCCTGTGGTCCAAATCTCTTGGGTAAATATGTTTAAATTGTTCTAGGTTTCTGTTGTTTTTAGCCCTGGCAGACATAGAAAGCCATTTTGCTCTCTTAGCTTCCAAATGGGTCTGTGGATCTAATTCTCCTTTCGTTTCTTAATAGGTTTAGAATAATCCTCTCTGGCACTGGTTTCTCTCCTGATACAATTGTAAAAGAGCATCATACTTCCCTTCATCCCTCCAACAGACAATAATATCTCCTTTTCCTTTCTTGTCCTTAATTAACCTTGTTTATACTCCTAGGGACCCTTATCTGCCTTCCGGGTAGTTTTGTAAGAAAACCACCTATGTCCACACCTCATTTGTCTCAGGAAAGTCCCTTGGGAAGCCTTGCTGCCAGTCACTCCATCCTTTGGAAGCTTTTCTTCAGTCTTGGCTTCCCTTCTGGGTCTTAATTATGTGTTTCCCCAAATTCTTCAGCTTTCTCATAGGCACATGGATGGCAGTGCAGTGAGGGGGTTCAATTAATGGATCCTCTAAGAGAGAAGACTTTTATAATCCACTGTGTTTGCATTTTTTTTTAAAGGCAAAGCAAAATAATTCTTATAAGACATGGGAAACAATGTTGGTTTACTTCACAGGCTCAGGGTGGAGAGGTTGTCCTTTACGTGCATGCTAAGTTGCTTCAGTCATGTTTGACTCTTTGCGACTGGATGGACTGTAGCCTGTGAGGTGCCTCTGTCCATGGGATTCTCCAGGCAAGAGTATCGGAGTGGGTTGCCATGCCCTCCTCCAGGGCATCTCCCAGACCGAGGGACTGAAGCCACATCTCCTGCACCGGCAGTTGGGTTCTTTACCACTAGCTCCACCGGGTTGTCCTTTATCACCCTCTTTAAGAAGCACATGATGGAAGTGTTGAGCCCTTATGTGGCAGAACTGGAGGAGTGTGGGTTTAGAGGTGGACACACTGGTTTTCACGCTGAATCTGCCACTTATAATTCACTCTGTGACTTTCACTGGCTACTTAGTCACTCTGAGCCCTGGTTTCTTCATCTGTAAAATAAGTGCAGCACTATTTACTTTAATAGAATAAAGGATTAAATGAGGCCATGCTTATTAGGTGCCTATTACTGTAGTGGTTCTCAAACTTGATGTCTATCATAATCACCTATGAATTGCTAAAGAGCAGAAGCCCAAGGGCATTGGGGTAGGAGAAGATTCTTTGTCTTTTTATGAACTTCCATGTGATTCTGACACTAACCAAAGCTTGAGAACCATTCGTGTAGCATGTGGTAGGCCATCAATATGCATAAGCCCTTTGCCCCATTCGCACACTCAGAATAGTTGAAAAGTTCAGTTCAGTTCAGTCGCTCAGTCCTGTCTGACTCTTTGCGACCCCATGGACTGTGGCATGCCAGGCCTCCCTGTCCATCACCAACTCCCAGAGTTTACCCAAACTCATGTCCATTGAGTCAGTGATACCATCCAACCATCTCATCCTCTGTCGTCCCCTTCTTCTCCCACCTTCAATCCTTCCCAGCATCAGGGTCTTTTCCAATGAGACAGCTCTTCTCATCAGGTGGCCAAAGTACTGGAGTTTCAGCTTCAGCATCAGTCGTTCCAATGACACTCAGAACTGATCTCCTCCAGGATGGACTGGTTGGATCTCCTTGCAGTCCAAGGGACTCTCAAGAGTCTTCTCCAACACCACAGTTCAAAGGCATCAGTTCTTTGGTGCTCAGCTTTCTTTATAGTCATCTCTCACATCCATACTTGACTACTAGAAAAACCATAACCTTGACTAGATGGACCTTTGTTGGCAAAGTAATGTCTCTGCTTTTTAATATGCTGTCTAGATTGGTGGTAACTTTCCTTCCAAGGAGTAAGAGTCTTTTAATTTCATGGCTGCAGTCACCATCTGCAGTGATTTTGGAGCCCAAAAAAATAAAGTCAGCCACTCTTTTCACTGTTTCCCCACCTATTTGCCATGAAGTGATCGGACCAGATGCCATGATCTTAGTTTTTCAAATGTTGAGCTTTAAGCCAACTTTTTCACTCTCCTCTTTCACTTTCATCAATAGACTCTTTAGTTCTTCACTTTCTGCCATAAGGGTGGTGTCATCTGCATATCTGAGGTTATTGATATTTCTCCTGGCAATCTTGATTCCAGCTTGTGCTTCTTCCAGCCCAGCGTTTCTCATGAGGTACTCTGCATATAAGTTAAATAAGCAGGGTGACAATATACAGCCTTGACGTACTCCTTTCCTAAGTTGGAACCAGTCTGTTGTTCCATGTCCAGTTCTAAGTGTTGCTTCCTGACCTGCATACAGGTTTCTCAAGAGGCAGGTCAGGTGGTCTGGTAGTCCCACCTCTTTCAGAATTTTCCGCAGTTTGTTGTGATCCACACAGGTCAAAGGCTTTGGCACAGTCAATAAAGCAGAAATAGATGTTTTTCTGGAACTCTCTTGCTTTTTTGATGATCCAACAGATGTTGGCAATTTGATCTCTGGTCCCTCTGCCTTTTCTAAAACCCAGCTTGAACATCTGAAAGTTCACAGTTTATGTATTGTTGAAGCCTGGCTTGGAGAATTTTGAGCATTACTTTACGAGTGTGTGAGATGAGTGCAATTGTGAGGTAGTTTGAGCATTCTTTGGCATTGCCTTTCTTTGGGGTTGGAATGAAAACTGACCTTTTCCAGTCCTGTGGCCACTGCTGCGCTTTCCAAATTTGCTGGCATATTGAGTGCACCACTTTCACAGCATCCTTTTAGGACTTGAAATAGCTCAACTGGAATTCCATCACCTCCACTAGCTTTGTTCATAGTGATGCTTCCTAATGCCCCCTTGACTTCACATTCCAGGATGTCTGGCTCTAGGTGAGTGATCACACCATCGTGATTATCTGGGTCGTGAACATCTTTTTTGTATAGTTCTGTGTATTCATTCTTCTTAATACCTTCTGTTTCTCTTAGGTCCATACCATTTCTGTCCTTTATTGAGCCCATCTTTGCATGAAATGTTCCCTTGATATCTCTAATTTTCTTGAAGAGATCTCTAGTCTTTCCCATTCTATTGTTTTCCTCTATTTCTTTACACTGATCACTGAGGAAGGCTTTCTTATTTCTCCTGGCTATTGTTTGGGACTCTGCATTCAAATGGGAATATCTTTCCTTTTCTCCTTTGCTTGTCTCTTCTCTTCTTTTCACAGCTATTTTTTTTTCACAGCTATTTTTAAGGCCTCCTCAGACAGCCATTTTGCTTTTTTGCATTTCTTTTTCTTGGGGATGGTTTTGATCCCTATCTCTTGTATAATGTCATGAACCTCTGTCCATAGTTCATCAGGCACTCTGTCTTTCAGATCTAGTGCCTTAAATCTATTTCTCACTTCCACTGTATAATCATAAGGGATTTTATTTAGGTTATACCTAAATGGTCTAGTGGTTTCCCCTACTTTCTTCAATTTAAGTCTGAATTTGGCAATAAGGAGTTCATGATTTGAGCCACAGTCAGCTCCCAGTCTTGTTTTTGCTGATTGTATAGAGAGTCTCCATTTTTGGCTGCAAAGAATATAACCAATCTGATTTCGGTGTTGACCATCTGAATATGTCCATGTGTAAAGTCTTCTCTTGTGTTGTTGGAAGAGGTTGTTTGCTATGATCAGTGCGTTCTCTTGGCAAAGCTCTGTTAGCCTTTGCCCTGCTTCATTCTGTGCTCCAAGGCCAAATTTGCCTGTTACTCCCGGTGTTTCTTGAGTTCCTACTTTTGCATTCCAGTCCCCTATAATGAAGAGGACATCTTTTTTGGGTGTTAGTTCTAGATGCCCTCAAGGAAAACACTGACGCTCTCCTGAGGACTCCTACCTGTGTCCTGAGCTTCTTCCTTCTTCTAAGCCCACCTTTTTAGTGATTCCTTCTGGTAGAAAAGACCACTTCTGTCCTTTATGTGGATTCAAGCTTCCACCAGCAGGTGAGCAGAGTAGGTCCACGTTTCCGCCCATCGCAACAGTCTGTATTTCTGCTGGTGTCCCATGTGTTTCTTGCTACAGCTTCTCCTAAGACTACAGCAAAGTATCCTTCCCAGCATTCTTTCTGGGCTAGCATAGCCATGAACACTTTTGTGTATTCTCTTCCAGGGGCAAAAGCCTGACCTAAGTGCAATATGCTGCCTAGCTGCTTGTACCGAACTGTTTGGTTTTATAGGTTATAACTGCTCCTGGTATAGAATGTCAAATAGTTCTGTTAGCAATTCGGATTTGGATCCTCACTGCTCAAAAATCAATACAAGGAGGGGAGCATGCATTGCAGGTGAATTCTTTAAGGAAAGGAGTTATATTGAAGGTAAATCTGTTTTATGTCTCTCACTCTACAGCTCTAGAAAACTGAGTTTGGGCCAGATAGTTCAACCTAGGTTCACAACTGTTGACCCATAATCGTCATCTTATAAATATCGATAGGGAAGTATATTCTTAATCTCAATTTGTAGCAAGTTTATTTTTATTAACTGTATTTCATAGTTTGTACTTTTTACCACATTATCATTCATATTCAATAATACTTTTAGAACATGGTATTCTTTTTCTTTTCTTTTTTAGCATATCAAAACCCTATGTTATTTGTAGCTTTGAAAGGTGTATCATCTTATTTTATTTATTTTATATCATGCCTCATTCCAAATAGTATATGGGCTTCTAGCTTCTTCTAAGGATGTAGAAATCTGGAAAGAGAGCAGCTCCCACTTTAACAACTGGAAAAAAGTCAGATAACCTGCAAAATCCTACCTTATCTTCAATTTCTCGGAGCACTTAAGGCACAGGGCAACCAAGGGTCTGAAACTTAAGGAAATACAGGGATTTCCAAGGAGTAATGATGGGTCATGAGCTGAAGTTTACTTGTGAGAGAGGAAAAAGAAGCTGCCATAGAATTAGTTTAAGCGATTTCAGCTACCATTTTAAACAAATTTCTAAAGGTTGAGTATTGCCTAGCATGAGAATGTAGAATCCCTGGGAGTCACAGATACAGGAGGAGTTCTCACTTACTCACAGACCTCACTGTGGACTCACAGAGAATATTCAGGAAGGAGCAGGAGACCAAGGAGAGCTACTTTGTTTTTTATTTCTGAACATCCTCCAGCTCTTCACATGGATGGATCATCTTAACACTTGTCTCAACTTAAATGGAACCTCCTCAGAGAGGCCGTCCACGGCTATGTTACATAAAACACCTTTCCTATAACTTCTTTATTATATGTCTGGTTGATTTCTCCCTCAATGATAAACAGGAAAGTTCTTTTCCTTCCTGTGCTTGTTTATCCTGTTTCCGCATACCAAAATGTAAACTCTAAGACAGCATGGGCCATGTATTTCCTGTCATGTATAATTAAGTTGGTAATTTGTCAGAGGAAGATAAAGAATCTGCCTGCAATGTGGGAGACCCAGGTTCAAGCCCTGGGTCGGGAAGGTCCCCTGGAGAAGGGAACAGCTACCCACTCCAGTATTCTTGCCTGGAGAATTCCATGGACAGAGGAGCCTGGCAGGCGGCATTCCATGAAACAGTCAGACATATCTGAGCGACTAACACTGCTACTACTACTACAGAGGAAGATTTAATATTATTCTTTTCTCTCTTTTACTTTATACTATGAAAATTTCAAACATACATGAAAATGGGGAACAGTGAAATTATTCTTTACACCCATTACCCAGCTTCAATATAATTGATGTATGGCTAGTCTTACTTTGGGGCTTACCTGGTAGCTCAGATGGTAAAGAATCCGCCTGCAATGCGGGAGACCTGAGTTCGATCTGAGTTGGGAAGTTCCCCTGGAGGAGAGCATGGCAACCCACTCCAGTATTCTTGCCTGGAGAATCCCCATGGACAGAGGGGCCTGGCGGGCTACAGTCCATGGGGCCGCAAAGAGCCAGACTCGACAGAGCAACTAAGTACAGCACAGTCTTACTTTATCAATGCCACCTTCCCTTCCTCCCAAGTGAAAAATTTTAAGGCAAATCCAAGACACATTATTTCACCTATAAATATGTCAATACATGATGTTAGAGATAAGAACACTTTCTTTGACATAACCACAATACCATTTTAACACCTAAAGAATTTAAAATTTTTTCTTAATTTCATTTAATTGTCTGTAATTAATAGTTGGTTTGTTCAAATAAAGATCAAAGTCCACCACCGCATTTGGGGAACATGTAATTGTTTCCCTTCCTCTGTTGTTTTTTTAACTGGCATTCATTTGTCAAAAAAATCTGATCATCTATTCTATAGACTTTTCTGTGTACTGGATATGAATGGTTGCATCTTTTTTATTCCATATATTTTTTGAAATGGAAGCATAATTCATGTATCATAAAATTCACACTTTCAGGGTATATAATTGAGTTTTAGTATATTCACACAGTTGTATAACTGTCAACATTATCTAATCGCAAAACTTTTTAAAACCCCAAACTGGGGAGTCCCTGGTGTCTGTTGGATTTGGCACTTTCCCTACTGAGTCCTGGGTTTATTCCCTGAGAGCTGAGATGCTGCAAGCCACATGTCATGTGACAAAACAAACAGACTCAAATGGCAGTCACGCTCCATCACCCCTCCCCCTGGCCTTGGGAGCCACTAGTCTCCTTTCTGCCTCTATAGTGCATATTTTGGACATTTGTATGAAAGAAATCATACAGTATGTGGTTCTTTGTGACGGACTTCTTTCACTCAACATAAATTTTCAAGATTTATTTATGTTGTAGCATGTGTCAGTAATCATCTCTTGTTATGGCTGGATAATAATTAATAATTAATTTAAAATATATTTCAAAATAAAACAACAGTTTCATTGTGTTGTAATTCTTTAATAACTGTCAAGCCATCCATTCACTTATTCATTTATTTATTTAACAAATATGTATTGAATACTTACTCTGTACCAGGTATTAAGCTAAGTGCTGGGGACATAGTGGTGATAAAGACAAGCAGGGTCTCCTTTCCTCTTAGGAAGTAAATGACAACTCAGATCCAAGCAGAAGATGAAAATGGGATCACCAGCATATCCCATTCACAACCATTCTGGACAAATAGGTGTAGTATCACTAGGACATGTCCTGGCTCACAGTGAGTTCTTAGAAGAAGTAGAAAGCATTTCCAAGTAGTTTCCTGTGTTTTTCTCCTTTGTCTTCATCACTTGGTGCCTCATTTCTCCAAGAATTCCAGAGTAGCCTTTCAATACCTTTAGTAGGCCCTTTTCACTTTTCCCATCTTTTCTATTTATTGTCTTCCTCCCCATTTCCTCTAAGAAAAGCACGATGTTTCCTTATTTAATCGGTTCATTTCTTGAATGTGGAGGGCAGGATAGGATGTAGGAATACATTAAGAAAGCCACCAGAGGATGGTACAATCTGGGAGACTCTGGGGCTTCCCTTACTCATCAGTGTCTGATATTTCATATTTAAACATTCTTGCTCCACAAAGGTGTATACTCTGGCTGAAATGTAAATACCCCTGGGGAAATCATATTTTTGAGTCTTATACATCCTTTCTGTATTGGGGTGAATGAGTTTATTTAATTCTTTTTAGAGAGAATGGGTTTGGGGTAGGAAAAAGAAAAATTGTGAGCAGTAGATAACTGAAATTATTTGGAGAGGAGGTAGAGAAGGGAGGTGAAAGTTACCACCATTACAAAAGAGAAACAAGTCAGTTTTTCAAGCTGAGTTGAATTGACTTTACTTTCAAACTGTATTGCTAAATTCCTGTAAAATGTTCTCTAAACATGACACAAAAAAATTAAAATTAACCTGATGATAGGTACTCAAATTTCACTGAATGTAACACTTGGGATTATATGTAACACTAGGATTATATGAACATATTTGGAATTCCTCTGTACACGTTCAGGGCCTCTTATGTATTCCTTCCTGTAAATCCTTTTCCATCTCTGTCTTAAGGGTGAGAATTCCTGGCGTTCTGAATACAGACTAGTAAAGTCAGTGGACCCAAAATCAAAATTTAAGAAGAACATGAAAAGATTCTGGAATGATCAAAGCAGCATTAAAATTTAGAGACAGGTACTTGTTAGAATATGATACACTAAGATATACTGTGCCCTTCTGGGTCAATCCTTGCCTCATACACACGAACCTAGATGTTTCTGTACCAGTATTCTCATTGTCCTCAACAATAGCGGTCAGGTTTTAGTCATGCATTTCATTTCAGTAGGATGGTTATAATCATTTTTTTCAATTTCAACTGATTAATTTCAATGATAGATTTTACACTCATATTAAACAATAAGGTTTTTAATATGAAAGAGATGCCTTAACAAACCCCGTCTCTAAATGAATAGCAGTTGTGTAAAATTGTCTGTGATACCATCCCATATAAAATACGTGGACATAACAATTACAGACCATCTGTTAAACTGGCATCTTGCTTGTACAGGAATGAAATTTCAATCAAGTTTTATTATCAGGAAGTGTAAATGACAGATCCCATACGAAAGTCCATAGCCAGTAAACTGTCTAAATAAAGAGTGGGATGTCATACAGTTAATGAGTTGGATCAGGTTCCCTGATTACAGACTTTGTAAATAATGTGTTTGTTCACTAGGTCTTAAAAATGCACACTGTTGGTAAGTGTGGCAGTTGTTTTTAAAGAGATGCCCATATGGAAGGTAAATCAGAACGGCTGTGCAACACAATCCAGAGTCGTCTGGTTAATGTTGATTCACCACTTCAGCTGGAGAGACTGAAATTAAATCCTGCATTTGATAAATGGATGATATGAAAGGAGAGGAACACAACTCATATCTCAACAGCCGCTAATAAATTCTGATTTGCTGGGAGTCATGTATCCATTGCCTGAAGACCGGTTCACAGCTCTGAGGAACTGATGTCATGATGTAACAGTGGTTTGACTGTGGTCGAATCGTCCCAGGAGGGCGAACGTCTGACACTGTCAGCAAGTCTCAGGACCAGGGTCTGGATTATGAATGGGAGAACAAATGGGCTTGTGAGTTTTAGCAGTGAAATGTGTCTCATCACTCAACAAACAAGATCCTCATTTCCTAATCTGTCACTGTTATTCATGTCTTTTATTGATGAAGACAGTCAAGAAAAGAGAAATCACACCAAAATTGTACTTATTCAAGTAGTAACTTGGAGAGTTGTCAAAAGAAGTCTAATTTTCATTCCCATAAAATAAGCTAAAAATAATCTCAAGCCATTTCTCTTTCATGCTCTTCTGAAAAACATAGAATTAAGTAGAGTTGTAATTCATCATAGAAGCCATAACCCACAGCTGCAGACCCTTGGAAAGTTATCTGAACTTTTCCCAGACTTTTGCTGAGTAATGTCTATGTGATTCAGCAGCCAGACTCCTGCCCTGGACAGGACTTGCCAGAGGCATCTGCAGCCTTGGTGACCTATCCCTTCCGGGCCCAGACTCTTCCACATTCCAAGGCTCCTGAGTGGATATCCGGTCCCAGAAAGTTAAGTCTCCAGTGACTTTTACTGCTAATCTGCTCTTCTAGCTCTTAATGGAGAGTGGTTTTTTCTTTTCCTTTTTGGTATTGCCTTTTGAAAGAGAGTGGGTAGATGACAAGAGCAAGGAAAGTAAGCTTTTCACTTGGATGGAGGCTAAGTGAACATTTTTTTGGCCGTAAGGCAGAGAACGTAGTACATCATATACATGGCCCTGACACCGTGACTAGCACTGGTGTGTACCAGGAGGCAAGTATCAAGACTGCAGGTGAGTTTTGACTAATTTTTAAGATTTTTTTTTATGGTGATGTACTTTACAAAGAGTGAAATGTACATATCTTACGTTCAGTCATTTTTGACAAATGTCCATGTAATTCACCTCATCAATATACAGAAACATCTATCACACTAGCAGATTCCCTTGTTCCCTTTTCTATCAGTCCCTCTGCTGCAACCCACCCCTTCCATGCAACCACTGACCTGATTTTGACCAACACAGATTCATTTTTCCTACTGCAGATGACAAACAAATGAAATCATACAATTGTGCTCTTTTGTGTGAGGCCTCATGAAGAAGGCACTCCTCCTGTGAGAGAGTTTGAAGGGGTAATCCATGTTGCATGTAGCACATATCAATCATTCACCCATTTCTATGGATGAGAAGTGTATTCTGCTGCATAAAAATAAACCAACAGAGAGCTGATCTATTTTTCTATTAATGGACTTGCTGCTTCTAGTTTGGAACTATTATGCATATAGAAGCTATGAATATTATCGTTTAAAATTTTTGTGGGTGTTTTACTTCTGTTGGCTTAATATCTAGGAGTGGGATTACTGGGTTATGGGATAGATGTATATTTAACTTTCTAAGAAGTTTCCAGTGTTCAGTGACTGTACCATTTTGTGCTGTGCTTAGTCATTCAGTTGTGTCCAACTCTTTGCAATCCCATGGACTGTAGCCCACCAGGCTCCTCTGTCCATGGGGATTCTCCAGGGCAGAATACTGGAGTGGGTGCCGTGCCCTCCCCCTCCAGGGGAACGTCCCAGCCCAGGGATCAAACCCAGGTCTCCCACATTGTGAGCAGATTCATTACCATCTGAGCCACCAGGGAAGCCCAAGAATGCCGGAGTGGGCAGCCTATCCCTTCTCCAGAGGACTTTCCTGACCCAGGAATCGAACTGGGGCCTCCTGTATTTCTGGAGAAGGGAATGGCAGCCCAGTTCAGTATTCTGGCCTGAAGAATCCCGTGGACAGAGGACCCTGGCAGACTATATATAGTCTGTGGGCTCACAAAGAGTCGGACATGACTGAGCGACTAAAACCACTACTACTTCTGCATTGCAGGCAGAGTCTTTACCAGCTGAGCTACCAGGGAAGTCCAGATATACATTCCACATAGAATACTGGAGTGGATAGCCGTTACCTTCTCCAGGGGACCTTCCCAACACAGAGACAGAGCCCAACACAGAGATAGAGATAGGTCTCCTGCATTGCAGGTGGATTCTCTACGAGCTACCAGGGAAGTCCAAGAGTACCGGAGTGGGCAGCCTATCCCTTCTCCAGGAGATCTTCCCAACCCAGGAATTGAGAGGGTCTCGTGCATTGCAGGGGGATTCTTTACCAGCTGAGCTACCAGGGAAGCCATTTTACATACCTGTAATTTCTCCATATCCTCGACATTTGATGTTATTTTTATTTTAGTCTCTCTAGAAAGTAGGTAGGTACTGAGTTACTTTCAATGCACTAAACAACAGCAACAGCCCAAGAGGGCTGAGGTCCAGAAACTGGAAAAAACGAACCTAGATCTGAAGTTTGCACCAGCTCTTTAGGGGTCAGGGCCTTGAAGGTCACACCCGTGAAACAGTAAGACTTGGTTCATGAGAAGAGGTCCAGACTTTCTATCCACATCTAAGTCAGGGGAGGAGGCAAGATGGCGGAGGAGTAGGACGGGGAGACCACTTTCTCTCCTACAAATTCATCAAAAGAATAACTGAACGCAGAGCAAACTTCGCAAAACAACTTCTGATCGCTAGCTGAGGTCATCAGGCGCCCAGAAAAGCAGCCCATTGTCTTCGAAAGGAGGTAGGACAAAATATAAAAGATAAAAAGTGAGACAAAAGAGCTAAGGACAGAGGTCCGCCCCGGGAAGGGAGTCTTAGGCGGCATTGCTTGGGGTAGGGTCCGGGCCTGAGTGCCCTGAGGGCAATCGGAGGGAGCTTCTGTGAGTTGCCAACTTGAACTGTGGGAGACCAAAAGAGAGAGAGTACATTAACCGGCCCGAACACACTGCCGGCCGTTCGCAGAACAAAGAGACCGAGGAAGTCCAGAGAAGAGCTCGCAGGCTGCGGACCGGCCCAGCCCCGCTGGAGGCAGGAGGCAGGGGGTAGGGGAAGGTGGCGGCGAGACACAGGGCGCAGGCACCCCACCGGCGCGGGCGGGGACTGGGGCTGGGGACGCAGAGGGCGGAAGGCGCGCGCACCCGACTGGCGCCAGCGGAAACTGAGACTGGGTCCGCGGAAGGGAGTGAGTGTGCCACACCTGGGGATAGTGCGCCCATCAAGCCCCTCGCTGCCTGGACCGCTCTGACGGGGAAGGCACAGAGAGCGGGCGCAGCTTTTCCTTCCGCGCTTTTGTGGAACACCCGAGGGCTGGAACCTCGCGCAGCGCGGGCGCACTCCATATAGAACAGCCGGGAGCCTGAGCAGCGCAGACGGAGAAGGTGGCGTCGGCCCCTCCCGGCAGCGCCAGCCCGCCCCGCAGGGCCAGCCCCTCCCCGCAGCGTCAGCCCCGCCCCGCAGCGCCAGCCCATCCCCGCAGCGTCAGCCCCTCCAAGCAGCGCAACGGAACTAGCTAACTGAATAAGAGTCCACCTCCGCCCGCCTGTGTCAGGGCGGAAATGAGGCTCTGAAGAGACCGGCAAACGGAAGCCAAATAAACAAAGGGAACCACTTCAGAAGGGACTGGTGCAACAGATTAAAATCCCTCTAGGAAACATTGACTACACCGGAAGGGGCCTGTAGATATCGAGAAGTGTAAGCTGGAACGAGGAGCTATCTGAAACTGAGCTGAACCCACACTGACCGCAACAGCTCCAGAGAAACTCCTAGATATAATTTTACTTTTCTCTCTTTTTTTTTTTCTTTTTTTCTTTTTTATTTTTTCTCTTTTATTTTCCTTTAAAATCCCCTATTACTCCCCCATTACTCCTTAACTTTCATTTCCATAGATTTTTATGATTTTTTTAATTAGGGAAAAAAAAATTTTTTTTTCTTTCTTTTTTTCTTTTCTTTTTTCTTTTTTCTTTTTTTTTCTTTCCTTTTTCTCTTCTATTCTCTATTTTTCTTTTTTTCTTATTTCTTTTAAAGTCCTCTAGTCCTCCTCTACTACTCCTTAATTTTCATTTTCAATACACTATAACCTTACAAAAAAAAAAAAGAAGAGAAGCCCTATTTTTAAACCGAAGATTATTCTCTCCCAATCTTGACTCTCTGTTTTCTACCTCAGAACACCTCTATTTCCTCCTTTCCCCTTCTCTTCCCAATCCAATTCTGTGAATCTTTGTAGGTGACTGGGCTACGGAGAACACTCTGGGAACAGACAGCTGCGTAGATCTGTCTCTCTCCTCTTGCTCATCTGCTCATCTCTATCCCTCCTCCCTCTCCTCTTCTTCATGTAACTCTGTGAACCTCTCTGGGTGTCCCTAACGGGGGAGAATCTTTTCGCCATTAACCTAGAAGTTTTTATTATCAGTGCTGTATAGTTGGAGAAGTCCTGAGACTACAGGAAGAATAAAACTGAAATCCAGAGGCAGGAGACTTAAGCCCAAAACCTGAGAACACCAGAAAACTCCTGACTACATGGAACTTTAAGTAATAAGTGACCGTCCAAAAGCCTCCATACCTACACTGTAAACAACCACCACCCAAGAGCCAATAAGTTTTAGAGCAAGACATACCACGCAAATTCTCCAGCAATGCAGGAACATAGCCCTGAACGTCAACATACAGGCTGCCCAAGGTCACACCTAACACATAGACCCATCTCAAAACTCATTACTGGGCACTCCATTGCTCTCCAAGAGAAGAAATCAAGTTCCACACACCAGAATACTGACGCAGCTTCCCTAACCAGGAAACCTTGACAAGCCAATCGTCTAACCCCACCCACTGGGTTAATCCTCCACAATAAAAAGGAACACAGACCTCCAGAATACAGAAAGCCCACTCCAGACACAGCAATCTAAACAAGATGAAAAGGCAAAGAAATACCCAACAGGTAAAGGAACATGAAAAATGCCCACCAAGTCAAACAAAAGAGGAGGAGATAGGGAATCTACCTGAAAAAGAATTTAGAATAATGATAATAAAAATGATCCAAAATCTTGAAAACAAAATGGAGTTACAGATAAATAGCCTGGAGACAAAGATTGAAAAGATACAAGAATGTTTAATAAAGACCTAGAAGAAATAAAAAAGAGTCAATTAAAAATGAATAATGCAATGAATGAGATCAAAAACACTTTGGAGGGAACCAAGAGTAGAATAACGGAGGCAGAAGATAGGATAAGTGAGGTAGAAGATAAAATGGTGGAAATAAATGAAGCAGAGAGGAAAAAAAGAAAAAAAAAAGATCAAAAGAAATGAGGACAACCTCAGGGACCTCTGGGACAATGTGAAACGCCCCAACATTCGAATCATAGGAATCCCAGAAGAAGAAGACAAAAAGAAAGGCCATGAGAAATACTCGAGGAGATAATAGCTGAAAACTTCCCTAAAATGGGGAAGGAAATAGCCACCCAAGTCCAAGAAACCCAGAGAGTCCCAAACAGGATAAACCCAAGGCGAAACACCCCAAGACACATATTAATCAAACTAACAAAGATCAAACACAAAGAACAAATATTAAAAGCAGCAAGGGAAAAACAACAAATAACACACAAAGGGATTCCCATAAGGATAACAGCTGATCTATCAATAGAAACCCTCCAGGCCAGAAGGGAATGGCAGGACGTACTGAAAGTAATGAAAGAGAATAACCTACAACCTAGATTACTGTATCCAGCAAGGATCTCATTCAGATATGAAGGAGAACTCAAAAGCTTTACAGACAAGCAAAAGCTGAGAGAATTCAGCACCACCAAACCAGCTCTTCAACAAATGCTAAAGGATCTTCTCTAGACAGGAAATGCAGAAAGGTTGTATAAACGTGAACCCAAAACAACAAAGTAAATGGCAACGGGACCACACCTATCAATAATTACCTTAAATGTAAATGGGTTGAATGCCCCAACCAAAAGACAAAGATTGGCTGAATGGATACAAAAACAAGACCCCCATATATGCTGTCTACAAGAGACCCACCTCAAAACAAGAGACACATACAGACTAAAAGTGAAGGGCTGGAAAAAAATATTTCATGCAAACGGAGACCAAAAGAAAGCAGGAGTCGCAATACTCATATCAGATAAAATAGACTTTCAAATAAAAGCTGTGAAAAGAGACAAAGAAGGACACTACATAATGATCAAAGGATCAATCCAAGAAGAAGATATAACAATTATAAATATATATGCACCCAACATAGGAGCACCACAATATGTATGGCAAACACTAACGAGTATGAAAGAGGAAATTAATAGTAACACAATAATAGTGGGAGACTTTAATACCCCACTCACAACTATGGATAGATCAACTAAACAGAAAATTAACAAGGAAACACAAACCTTAAATGACACAATGGACCAGCTAGACCTAATTGATATCTATAGGACATTTCACCCCAAAACAATCAACTTCACCTTTTTCTCAAGTGCACATGGAACCTTCTCCAGAATAGATCACATCCTGGGCCATAAATTTGGTCTTGGAAAATTCAAAAAAATTGAAATCATTCCAGTCATCTTTTCTGACCACAGTGCAGTAAGAGTAGATCTCAATTACAGGAAAAAAATTGTTAAAAATTCAAACATATGGAGGCTAAATAACACGCTTCTGAATAACCACATCTAAGTCAGATGCACAGAAGTCATCTCATACCTCCTTCCCTCACTTCCCCCTCCTGGCATCTCTCTGGACACCAAGTCCTGTTAACTCTTCCTTCTGCATGTCTCCCTCCTCAGTTTCCAACGGCCCCTCCCAAGCCGTCATGCTTTATTTTGGTTTTCTCATCACCTGACCTGCTCACTGGGAGCAATGCTTCTAAAATGCATGTCTCCTCCTGACACTTCCCTGTTTAAACTCTATCCATAGTTCCACATTTCCTACAAGATCAGAACAGAAATGTAATAAGAGTTCATGATGTACTGGGCACTGTATTTTTATTGTTATTATTTTTACATTGCTCTGGTAACTCTTTAAAACAAGGATTCATATTATCCCAAAATACACATGGTGAAACTAATACTAATAGAATGTAAACATCTCTCCAGAGCATGAAATCCATGATAGGAATCCAGAGCCGGAGACGGTGACCCATGTGGCATGATGCAATAAACCTTCCAGACAGGGAATTCTGCTTCTGGAAGGCTGGTTAAGGAGTTCTGTGGGCTTACCCCCCTACCCCAGGGAAAAGAGTAACACTGGTGAACATTATTTTTTGAAAACACCAAGTCATTGAAAGTCTCTGAAAACTTTCCTAAGAGCATGCGTGCATGCCCAGTTACTTCAGTCATGTCCGACTCTGTGCAGCCCTGTGGACTGTAGCCTGCCAGGCTCCTCTGTCCATGGGATTCTCCAGGCAAGAATACTGAAGTGGGTTGTCACGCCCTCCTCCAGGGGATCTTACCGACCCAGGGATCCAACCAGCGTCTCCTGGATCTCTTACCTTGCAGGAGGATTCTTTACCCATTGAGCAACCTGGGAACAAGTAAAGAAACGTTTATTCATGGAAATCTACTAGCACGAGGTGAGAACACAAGCGGCTGTGGTATTTAAACAACAACCCATTTTTCCTTCTCCCCCACCCCCACTCAGCTCAGTTTGATAGAATCTCCACTCCAAGTAGCTTGTGGCCCAAAAAACACATCTTCCCTCTTCCCTCAGCTTCCAATCAAGGATTACCAGCTGCTCAGAGGAGCAGGTGGTTGTTATGCACCATGACAGGTGAAGTGGTTAAATTCCTGGTGAGTGTGGGTGAGGGGTTGGGGGCTACCTTCCTCTATGCAATCCATACTCACAGAATGAACTCTACCATCAGCATGTAGTGGCTTAGTCACTAAGTCATGTCCAACTCTTGAGATGGCATGGACTGTAGCCCACAAGGCTCCTCTGTCCATGGGGTTCTCCGGGCAAGAATACTGGAGTGGGTTGCCATTTCCTTCTCCAGGGGATCTTCCTGACCCAGGAATTAAACCCAGGTCTCCTGCATTGTAGGCAGGTTCTTTACCTACCAAGCTATGAAGGAAGCCCCATCAGCAGGGCAGGCTGAAAATCCTGGGCCCCTGACAGCCTTGCCTCCCCTTGATAATAAAGATTCTAAGCCAGAAGGGGAGAGTCGAGCAGACCAGAGGGATCTCCAAGGCAGCATGCAGAGTCAGGCTCAGATGTTTTGTCCATGGGGAGAAGCAAGCGATAAGAAGAGAACTCTAAAACTCTCCAAAGGAACTGACTTCATTTACAGGGAGTTCAAACCTAAGGCTGGAGTTTAAAACATTTCCTCTTGACTAAGAACAACAATCTAGATCAGGCCTGCTAGCTCAGCAGGGCTGGCCTGAAATAAATTTGGCTTCAAAATCTTGGGATGGGTTGTGGAGGTTCGGGTGGCCAGAAAAACAGTGATTTCACCCCTCTCAAACCCCAGATTGCCAAAAGAACAGAGTCTGACTCCCCTGGCTTCGCTAGCATCCTATGCCTTGGTCGGAACACAGCAGAAATCCTCAGTAGAGCCACATGCAATGGTGCAGGTGTTCTCTAGAGGACAATCAGAAAGAAAAAGGACAAGGGCATCCAACAAATTCTCTGGGGATCTAAGTTGGGAAGTGAGCAGGTTAAGAAAGGAGGAACTCTTGGAAGGATGTCTTTGAGCATCTAGAGGGTGAACTGGAAGAAACAGTGATGGTAAGATATAACCAGTTTTTCTTTTTTCATTCAAAAATACTGATTATCTATTATGTGCCACGCATTGGCTTGAAAACATGAGTGTAGAATGATAGCCATTTCTGGTTTGAATTTATAGTTACATGGCAAAGACTGTGTGTGACGTGTTGGAATTTTAGCTTTTGGCCAATTTGTCTGAAGATCCATTACTTTTCTTAGTGAAACTGATAGAGGCTTTTAATGTTTCAGATACAGGACATTGATAATTCTAGGTGTCTCAACCCAAACTCACTTCTGAAGAATGCTAAAATTTTAGGACTGGAATATAAAAGTGTCATTGAAACCTGCATTTCATTTTTACTGCTTTTTATTCATTGTCAGGTTTTGCTAAGTGAATTTCCTTCCCCTCTCCTTCCTTCCGTTCCTTCTCTAACCCTTCCTCGCTCCCTCCTTTCCTTGCTTCCTTCCAATATTTCCCTAATATTTGGTAAAGAAAATCAGTATTGTACAACAGTCAGCTGCCCAGAAATCCTTCAAGCCTCTGAGGCAGAAAAGGAGTGTTGACATATGCAGTGAATGAGACTGGGGACTTACTACTTGAATAAGAGAGGGGACAAGGTCATTCCTATCATGGTTGGCAAGCAGACTCGAGAGAACACCTGGGTTGAAAGCAGGTTATCACCAGGAATCTTCTCTGCCTTTCTTTCTGGACAGACAGGAGAATGTCTTTCCATTGCTGTTTGAGCCTACTGAAAGTTATAAAAGAGCCTTGTGTGAAGAGAAATGTTCCATGTAGATGAAAGCATCAACGAGCCTAGGAAGTCATAAATTAATTTTGGTGAACCATTTTGAAGAGAAATACTTTTAAATGGCAAGAACGTGAGTGAGCATGAAATAGAAAATAGTATAATAGATAACTCTGAATTGAGCTATAAAGATTTTATTCTAATTAATACACAATTGGATGCAATTTAGAATGTAATGATTACTATAGGATTAGGTATTTTCTTTTCCATTCTGTATTGACTATGCAACGCAGTCTTGAATCGAAAGTGTAGATGGATTGTTTAGTCAATACCAAAAATTTGAACACGTGTACCCAAATTGCACAGGATTTTACTGAAAAGTGCTACAGGATTGTAATTCTATAATTTTCTGCTTTTGTTCTATTGTGATGGGTTTGAGGATGTTTGCCAATATCGTCAGAAAACACTGGTAATGGCATTGAGAGGGAGAGATTATGCTCGGACGTGAGAGGGTGATTATGCTTGAATGAGAACATGGCAGCTGTGGTGTGCTGGATCAGCAGGCTGCCCCACACCTGGACTGCAGGTGCACCCGGGAGTCCTCCTTCTGGAAGGGTGCCCTGCGGCGGGGTTTCCACATCCCGCTGCATGTTACAATCACCTGGGGAGCCTTTACAGCTCTCAGCGCTCTGCCCTAGTGACTAGCATCCTGGGGAGCAGGCATGGCTGTTTTCTCAGATCTGTCTCGATTATTACAATTTACAGGAAGGGTTGAGAACCATTGTCCTTAGGATAAGCGGGACAACAGAGAAACTGCCTGCAGAACTGACAGTGACGAACAGAGATGAGATGCGGAAAGGTGGGGGTAGAAAAAAATCAGTGCAAGGGAGGAGGACATGATGCATTTCAGGCTAAGAAGCTAAAGGATGCTCACATTTTATCCAAAGTGGGAAAGGGAGCTAGAGTGTTGCTTTTTCCAACAGTCTGAGACACAACAAAATAGCTGGAATATTGTTGGAATTCCTTGAGCATAGCAGATCCCTAAGAAACTTCAAACTATCGTGAACAATGGTTCCTTCAGACAATGGTTCCTTGTTAATTTCAAAGACCAGGAACAAATCCAAAAATAAGATAAGCTTTGAAGAACCAGGATATCTCCCCCAAGGTTACAATGGCTACCAGGCAGACAGATCATGCTCTTCTTGTAGGAGGCCATGAGGAAACCAGTGCAGCCAAGTTCAGCAAGAAAACATTAGTAATAGGACAGATTCGGAGGCTACCATCTTCAAAAGGCATTTATGAATTCAACCTGGCCTTCCAGTTAAGGTTGCCAGGTAAACCACAGGACACCCAGATAAATGTGGACTGTATATAAACAATGAAGAACTTTTCAGAGTTGCACGGGACTCATTTACATTAAAATTTATGCATTTTAAAAAATATATATTTATTTATTTGGCTACACTGGGTCTTACTTGCAGCACGCAGGATCTCCACCGTGTCATGCGGGATCTTCCGTTGCGGCACACCAGCTCTCTTGATGTGACTGTGGGCTCAGTAGTCACGGCACACAGGATCCAGAGTGTGTGGGCTTCACAAGTAGCAGCACTCAGGCTCTCTAGTTGTGGCATATGGGATCACTTGCTCCGCAGCATGTGGGATCTCAGTTCTCTGACCAGGGATCTAACTCGCAACCTGCATCGCATAGTGGGATCTTATCCACTGAACTACCAGTTCAGTTCAGTCACTCAGTTGTGTCTGACTCTTTGTGACCCCATGGACTGCAGCACACCAGGCTTCCCTGTCTGTCACCAACTCTCGGAGGTTGCTCATACTCATGTTCATCCAGTCGGTGATGCCATCCAACCATCTCATCCTCTATCATCCCCTTCTCCTCCTGCCTTCAATCTTTCCCAGCATCAGGGTCTTTTCCAGTGAGTCAGTTCTTCGCATCAGGTGGCCAAAGTATTGGAGTTTCAGTTTCAGCATCAGTCCTTCCAATGAACAAACAGTCAGGACTAAGTTCCTTTAGGATTGACTGGTTTGATCTCCTTGCGAAGTCCCCAGATTTATTGTTTACTTGAAATTCATACTTAACTGGGCATCCTCTACTTTTATTTGCTAAATCTGGAAACTCTTATTCCGAGTGACTTTCTAGTTCATTTCAGTTCAGTTCAGTTCAGTTCATCACTCAGTCATGTCCGGCTGTTTGCGACCCCATGAACTGCAGCATGCCAGGCCTCCCTGTCCATCACCAATTCCCGGAGCTTACCCAAACTCATGTCCATTGAGTCAGTGATACCATCCAACCATCTCATCCTCTGTCATCCCCTTCTCCTCCCACCCCCAATCCCTCCCAGCATCAGGATCTTTTCCAATGAGTCAGCTCTTCGCATTAGGTGGCCAAAGTATTGGAGTTTCAGCTTCAACATCAGTCCTTCCAATGAACACCCAGGACTGATCTCCTTTAGGACTTTCTAGTGATATTATCTAAGATGCTAGTGCGGACAGTGGGAAATGGCTGAGTAATGGGACCAGGAGCACCTGGGCACTCAGATGAATGGAGCCAGCTGAGCACAGTGGAGGTCTGACGGGAAAGGCAGACTGTCCCTGATGTACAGCCATCAGTGTTCACTGTGAACGCAAGGTTCGAATGGTTTCCAGCCAAGATGCCAGAGTCTCTTCATAAGAAGTTCTCATAAAAGCAAGGTGCTCTGTGCAGTACTGGAAGTTTCCTGGTTGGTAGTCAGTACATAGGGCAGTCAGCAGGCAGCAAGCTCTGGTCCCAGGGGAGTACCTAATGAGATCCAAGTAGACCCCTAGAACCCGCAGTGCGCTGAATCCTAGACTAGCAGCTACAAGTAAGGCTAAGACAGAAGCTTGGTTAGTGCAGCTGGGGCACCGCAGCATCTGTGCAAACGAGCAGCAAGCTGTGCATACACACACACCCTCACCCGTCTGCCTATCTGTATCTGTCTGTCTTCCTATCTATGTATCTATCATCACTGTCTCCCTATCTGTCTACCTATCCTCTATCTTTCTATCTTCTCTATCATCTATTGTCTATCTGTCTACTATCTATCATCTGTCTCTCTCTACCATCTATAATTTATCTATTAACGGGGTCGCAAAAGAGTCAGGCAGTCTGACTGAGTGACTAAACAACAACAACATCATCTATCTATCATCTCTCTAATCTATCAATTATCTATTCATCTACCTATCTTTTTAGAATATCACATTAGGAAACTGGCCAAATACTTCCTACCTCAGACCAAAATTGCTTCTGGGGACAAAGTACATTGCTGAGCCTGCTAGGGAGGATAACTTGGCTGCAGTCATCAGGGAGAGAATAATTGCAGAACCATGGGATGGAGACCCAGACCTAAGCTGGCAGGATCTCTATAGGGTTTGCAAGCATCTTCTCAAAGCAGACTGGATGATGACTTTGAAGGTCAGCTAAGTTAACGGCTTGATACAAAGGTAGACTGATCAATGTACTGATTGAAATTTTCTGCTCAATGAAATATCTTGAAGAGGGTATGTGGCTCCCATCTAAGGTTAACCTTTGAAATGGAATATAATGATATTGATCATACTTGACATCATCAGCAACTTTTGATCGCTTTGATCTCTGATTAGATGGTTAAACATAAGAGGTCCACTGGAAGTATGCTCTAGAAGTGGATAAATTTGTTTTAAAGCAGTTCTATAATAATGGCACAATTCTGTTCTTTTAGTAATAAGAATTAAATGATGGTTTCTGAAGTTGAATGCTGGATACACAACCACTTCTTGAGTAAGAGTAGCAGGAAGACTGGGCATTATAAGGCAGATGGAAGGATGACTTGTAAGCAAAGCAAAGATGAATTAGGTGAATTAGGTGAGAACTCCTGAGTTCTCTTTTCTTTCTCTCCCTTTAGAACACACACCCGAAGACAAATCTACAGAGTATTTTTGCCTCCTTTTGTAACTGAACTACCAGGAAAGCAGATTCTGGCAACAACAGAAAACACCTTGCTATTTAATTGTGGGTATCCATCGCTGTATAAACCAATTTAATAGGGTACCATAGTTGCCAAGTTGTCTAATCTCCAGATTTTCTCAGCATTTCCCATCTGCTCACACAATAGCCAGAAGATGTTTCCTTCCTGGATGTAGAATAGTGCTTAAAAACTGCCTGAAGGAAT